>NC_081387.1:16901908-16994408 GCF_030684315.1 Stegostoma tigrinum | reverse complement strand
TGTAAATTTAAGGAGGAAATAGTCAGATTTTTAATTAGGAATGGATTGAAAGGTTATGGACAGTTGGCAAGATAGTAGAGTCAAGGTTGAGATGAGATCAGCTATGATTGTATTAAATGGTGAGGCAGGTTTGAGGGCTGCATTACCTATTCATGGGGCTAGTTGTTATGTTCTGCTTCGTAAGAATTCTGTGATTCTGCAATTGGATCATTTTTACAAAGAACCTACATAGATCTGAGGGGCTGAATGGTCTCTTTCTTTTCCATGTGGTCCTTAGGAGGACTCTAAGGTCAAACATTGGACACACAGCTGTGTGTATACTCAAGGTGACACAATGGGAACGCAATTGTATAGAACCTCACAGATGTAATATTTATCAGCCATTGTACAAATACCAGCATTGGCCAGATTCATTTAGCCAATCCACGCTTATCATCTTCTACAGTAAACACAATTACACTATCTGCCTCAACCACTCCCCATGATTTTAGCCACACATTCTCACCACTCCTTGGGTAAAGAATATTTCTCTATTGGAATTCATTTTTTAAAATTTATTCATTTGAGAGATTTGGGCATCTCTGGCTGGGCAGGGTTCATTGCCTGTCCCTAGTTGCCCTTGAGAAGGTGGTGGTCAGCTGCCTTCTTTAGACACTGCAGTCCACTGTGGCTGACCCACAGACAGTTCCTGGTGACCAATTCACATTCACCTCTCTTTGCTTTGTGTTGACCCATACAAAACCTGTCCAGAATTTAAAAGCCTTTATTAGATCATAAGAAATAGAGCTAAGAGTAGCCCATTCAGCCCATCAGGTCTGCTCTGCTGTCAATAAGGTCACGGACTGGTTGTGGGCTGGACTCTTTTTCTCCTTTCTCTGAAATCTGTCAATCAAAAGTCTGACTCACCTCTGAATATATTCAATGGTCCAGTCTCTACTGCTGTCTGTAATAGAGTTATTCCTTAATTGTAATAAAATGTGAGGCTGGATGAACACAGCAGGCCAAGCAGCATCTCAGGAGCGCAAAAGCTGACGTTTCGGGCCTAGACCCTTCATCAGAGAGGGGGATGGGGTGAGGGTTCTGGAATAAATAGGGAGAGAGGGGGAGGCGGACCGAAGATGGAGACAAAAGAAGATAGGTGGAGAGAGTATAGGTGGGGAGGTAGGGAGGGGATAGGTCAGTCCAGGGAAGACGGACAGGTCAAGGAGGTGGGATGAGGTTAGTAGGTAGATGGGGGTGCGGCTTGGGGTGGGAGGAAGAGATGGGTGAGAGGAAGAACAGGTTAGGGAGGCAGACAGGTTGGACTGGTTTTGGGATGCAGTGGGTGGGGGGGAAGAGCTGGGCTGATTGTGTGGTGCAGTGGGGGTAGGGGACGAACTGGGCTGGTTTAGGGATGCAGTTGGGGAAGGGGAGCTTTTGAAACTGGGAGATTTTTCCCCAATGTAGAGGAAGCCACACCGGGTACAGTGGATGCAGTATACCACATTGGCCGATGTGTAGGTGAACCTCTGCTTAATGTGGAATGTCATCTTGGGGCCTGGGATGGGAGTGAGGGAGGAGGTGTGGGGGCAAGTGTAGTATTTCCTGCGGTTGCAGGGGAAGGTGCCGGGTGTGGTGGGGTTGGAGGGCAGTGTGGAGCGAACAAGGGAGTCACGGAGAGAGTGGTCTCTCCGGAAAGCAGACGGGGGTGGAGATGGAAAAATGTCTTGGGTGTTGGGGTCGGATTGTAAATGGCAGAAGTGTCGGAAATTGGGGAAATTGGGGAAACCAAGCCGAGGCTTGGAGACCGCTTTGCAGAACACCTCCGCTCAGTTCGCAACAAACAACTGCACCTCCCAGTCGCAAACCATTTCCACTCCCCCTCCCATTCTTTAGATGACATGTCCATCATGGACCTCCTGCAGTGCCACAATGATGCCACCCGAAGGTTGCAGGAACAGCAACTCATATTCCGCCTGGGAACCCTGCAGCCTAATGGTATCAATGTGGACTTCACCAGTTTCAAAATCTCCCCTTCCCCCACTGCATCCCTAAACCAGCCCAGTTCGTCCCCTCCCCCCACTGCACCACACAATCAGCCCAGCTCTTCCCCTCCACCCACTGCATCCCAAAACCAGTCCAACCTGTCTCTGCCTCCCTAACCTGTTCTTCCTCTCACCCATCCCTTCCTCCCACCCCAAGCCGCACCCCCATCTACCTACTAACCTCATCCCACCTCCTTGACCTGTCCGTCTTCCCTGGACTGACCTATCCCCTCCCTACCTCCCCACCTATACTCTCCCCACCTATCTTCTTTTCTCTCCATCTTCGGTCCGCCTCCCCCTCTCTCCCTATTTATTCCAGAACCCTCACCCCATCCCCCTCTCTGATGAAGGGACTAGGCCCGAAACGTCAGCTTTTGCGCTCCTGAGATGCTGCTGGGCCTGCTGTGTTCATCCAGCCTCACATTTTATTATCTTGGAATTCTCCAGCATCTGCTGTTCCCATTATCTCTATTCCTTAATTGTGTTTGCTGGTGAATATCTTTTGTGTGATGAGGCTGGTTTTGGTTTAAAGCAAAGACCAATTAGACAACTTTATTATTTAATTTTAATTCTGTTGAAGTTACTGTGTTGTTAATAAACTGTCAAGACTTTTGTTTCAGCTATGAACCCAGGGTTGAGAATTGATTATTCTCAAGGTCTGGCATTGGTTAGTCAAAAAGAGAGTAGCTAAGAGTTGACCACATTGCTGTGGGTCTGTAGGCCAGATGAGGTAAGGATGGCAGTTTCCTTCCCTAAAGAATGTTAGCTAGCCAGATGGTTTTTTTCCTGACAATTGACAATGAATTCATGGTCATCATTAGACTCTTAAATCCAGATTTCTGTTGAATTAGAATGCCATAATCTGCCAGGGCAGCATTTGAACTCTGATTTCTCACAGTATCAGCAGGGTCTCTGGATAATGCCACTGAGCGATCACCTCAGCCTACAGCGTCCACCTGTTTCAGCTGGGCACCAATTGGTTGAACAACAAAGCAAGATCGATTAAGCCAGATTTCATTCTATCATCTGTTCTTGTTGGGCTGGAATCATGTAAAAATGGGGACACAGAACGGACAACTCGTTGTTTTTGGACAGCCACTAGATACGCATTATATTCGGTTCTACCAGAGACGGATTTGGCTGGACATTGGCCAGGAGGGAGAACTTACACCCAATTCTTCAGGCTCGCCACAGGACAGTCCAATACCTCACCTTCAGTTCCACTCGGTTGGCTTCCTCTGTACCCTGGCACCGGTCAAGATGCTCCCTCTGCTTCTGAAGAGAACCCAGTTTGTTCCGCAGCATTTCCTGGGTCAGAACGAACGCAGTGAAACGGGATGTTGTAGCATGGCTCAGGAGCCTCAGAATCAAACCTGTCGCAAACGGACATACCGACCTCGAACAGACTATTTTCAAATGCAATTTTCTTTCCCAAATCTTTCTTAATCTTGTACCATTTTATTCCCTTTTCCTGTTTATTTTCCAGTTTATCTTATTCACTTCTCTGTCCTCTTGCAAATCTCTCTCTCCACCTTTTCAGTCAAAAAATTTCTCTTTCCACTCTGTCTCTCACACAATCACTTCTCTCTGATTTCTCTCTCACAATTATCTCTTTTTCTTTACTGTCTCTCTCACACCATCTGTTTTTCTGGTTACCTTCTCGCGTTTCTCTCTCTCTTTTCACTTTGCCGTACAATGACGTCTCTCCTTTACTTTCTCTCTCTCTCTTGCAATTCTTATTACTCTCCACTTTTTCTGAATTCTTGTTTCTTTTTCGTTCGCTTCCCCTTCCCCCTCTCTCTCGTTTCCTTATTTATTTCAGTTCCCCCATCCCCCGTTGTTTTAGTTGATTTCTCTCGCTTGAAACTTTCCCGTTTCTTCCTCGTTTGCTTCAGAAATTTCTTTACTTCCTGATGGGCTCCACCCGCCCCCTCCCCCCAGCCGCTTGTGACTTGTATCCCATCTCCCTACCTTGTACATCTCCGCTACCTCCTTCATTGAACTGCTCGGCTGGATCCTGCAGGCGCCCGCTCCCTGCTCCCCGAAAAGAGCCTGCTCCTCGGTCAGGCGCCTGACCTGTTGCCGAGCCCTGTCCGCTCTCCTCCTGCGGCTCCTGTCGGTGCGGACGCTGCTCTGGGCGAACGCCTGCTCGCATTGAGGACACTGTAGCTGGCCCTGGCCCGGGTGCTGCATCAGGCAGCTTCTGCAGAAACTGTGGCCGCACGGGCTCTTCACTGGGTTCCGGTAGAAATCCAGGCACAGCGGGCACACCGCCCCGCTCAGCATGGTCTTGTGCGTCCGCTGGGTCAGGGGACCAGGGTAGCGAGTGAGCAGCAACGCCGCGATCTCTCTCTATATCTCTATCTTCTGAGTTTCGATTTCCCCAAACACCATGCCCAGGCAGTGTTGGTGCGTGACGTGGAGGCCAGTCCCTGCTACCATCAAAACAGATTTGGGTGGGGTGGAGTGGGGTGGGGCAGTTGTTGGTGTTGTAATGGGCTGGGGGTGTGGGGCAGTTATTGGTGTTGTAATGGGGTGGGGTGTGGTGTGGTGCAGTTAGTGATGTTATAATGGGGTGGGGGTGTGGGGCAGTTATTTGTGGTCGAACGTGCTGGTTGGGGCAGTTATTGGTATTGTAATAGGGTAGGGGGCAGTTATTGGTGTTGTAATGGGGTGGGGGTGTGGGGCATTTGGTGATGTTGTAATGGGGTGGGGGTGTGGGGCAGTTAGTGGTGTTATAATGGGGTGGGGGGCATTTGGTGATGTTGTAATGGGGTGGGGGTGTGGGGCATTTGGTGATGTTGTAATGGGGTGGGGGTGTGGGGCAGTTAGTGGTGTTGTAATGGGGTGGGGGTGTTGGAGAGTTAGTGGTGTTGTAATGAGGTGGGGTGTTGGAGAGTTAATGGTGTTGTAATGAGGTGGGGGGGCAGATATTGGTACTGTAATGGGGTGGGTGGGGAGTTATTGGTGTTATAACAGGGTGGGGTGCAGTATTGGTGCTGTAATAGTGGGGGGCAGATATTGGTGTGCTAACAATGTGGGGGCAGTTATTGGTGCTGTAGCAGGGTGGGCAAAGTTATTGGTGATGTAATGGGATGGGGGCAGATATTGGTACTATAATGGGTTGGCGAGGTTATTAGTGTTGTAACAGGGTGGGGGTCAGTTATTGGTGTTGTAACAGGGTGCAGACCGTTAGTGGTGTTGTCATGAGGTGGGGGTTTATTGGTCTTGTAACAGGGTGGGAGTGAAGTTAATGGTGCTGCATTGGGTGGGGGTGGGGTGCTGTGGTGGAGGGAATGATCTGGAGTGGCCAGTGTTGGACTGGGTTGGACAAAGTGATAAATCACACAACACCAGGCTTATCTGAAAACACAAGCTTTTGGAGTCTTGCTCCTTCTCCGCATGACAGTGAGGGATGCGGCACCAGACACAGAATTTATACGCAAAAGATCAGAGGATCGTAGTACTGATGCGAATGTGTTGAACAAATTTAAAATGGCTGTTAAATCTTTAATTAAGAAAAGATTAATATGCAAATTCCAGAATTTCTTTTAAGTCACTGCCTCAAGATAACTAAAAGTTTTAGCATAGAATCACAGAACCTTGTAATGTGGAAGTAGGCCATTCAGGGCCCATCAGTTTCCCTCAGTATACCAGAGATGACATCCCAGGTCAGGTAATGCATATTAGGTGTGAGGCCTTGTTTAGAATCTGGCTGTGTATCAACTTGGAGTTGGACTGGTTTTATTTCCTAAGTAAGGATTTATAAAATGCCACATTGTCTACAAATTGTGTGCTTTTTGAACAAAATAGAATGTATCTGCAATTACTAATATGCAATTGAAAATACACCCCATAAATTTGTATAGTCATGTTGTATAATGAGTTTAGATGAATTAATGATCTCATAAGGTTCCTTTAGATAACAGTGATCATAGCATGTGCGAATTTCAAATCTATTTGGAGGTTGAGACACTGGAGTCTCACACTTATGTTATGAAGTTAAACAAAGGTAACAGAGGTCAGACTTGGCCAATTGGACTGGGCAGGAAGACTATAAAGTAGGACAGTTGATAGGCAGTGGCAGATATTTACAGAGATACTAATTGCTTGCAACGAAATGAATTTCCAAAAGGAATAAAGATTGCAAGAGGGGCCATAATCATCCGTGGTTTAGCTAGGATGTGAAACGTATTATAAAGGAAAAAAATTAAGGTGTACCATATTGCAAAGGCACATGGGAGGCTGGAATATTGGGAAACCCTTAAAGATTAACGTGACAAAAATGGCAAAAGTTTCTTTTATTCATTTGTGGGATGTGGGCATCACTGGCTGGTCAGCATTTATTGCCCATCCCTAGTTGCCCTTGAAAATGTTTTGGTGAGTTGCCTTCTTGAACTGCTGCAGTCCATGTGCCAAAGTTGACCCTCAAAGCAGTTAGGGAGGGAATTCCAGGATTTTGACCCAGTGACAGTGAAGGAGCAGCAACATATCTCCAAGTCAGGATAGTGAGTGACCTGGAGAGGAACTTGACAACGGTGATGTTCCCATGCGTCTGCTGCCCTTGTCTTTCTAGAAGGAAGTAATCCTGGGTTTGGAAGGTGCTGTCTGAGGATCTTTGCTAAATTTCTGCAGTGCATCTCGTAGATAGCACACTGCTGCTACTGAGGTCGTTGATGAAGGGAGTGGATGCTTGTGAATGTGATACCAATCAAGGGGGTTGCTTTGTTCTGGATGATGTCAAGCTTCTTGAGTGTTGTTGGAGCTGCACCCATCCAGGCAAGTGGATGAGAGAAGATTAGTGCAAAAGTAAAAGTAATTGGAAAGGCTTCAATAAATATATCATCCTGACGAAGGAGCAATGTTCCAAAAGCTTGTGATTTCAAATAAACCTGTTGGACTATAATCTGGTGTCATGTGACTTCTGACTTTGTCCACCCTAGTCCAACATTGGGACCTCCACATCCTAAATATATCAAAGGGAAGAGAGTAGCTAAAGTGAACACTGGTCCCTTGGAAGATGAGACAATTGAGTCAATAGTCAAACACAGAAACAGGAGTGTTATCAAATTAACATTTTGCTTTAGTTTTCATGGTGGTGGATATTAGTTCCGTTCAAACATTAACAGGTAATGCAATGGTCATGGAAAAGGAGGAACCTAAAACAGTCATCACTGAGGAAAAAGTACTGAGCAAACTTCTGGGATTGAAGACAGACAAATTTCCAGGCTGATGGCCGACATCTGAGGTTCTTAAAGGGAGGCAGCTTCAGAGAGTGTGGATCCATTGGTTATAATTCAAAATTCCCTGGATGTGGGAAAGATTCCAATGGATTGGAAGAATAACATCCTTATTCAAAAAGGAAGGGAGTCAAGAAGTAAGAAACTATAGACCAGTTACTTTATCATGTGTCATTAGGAAATTGTTAGAATCCATTACTGAGGAAGTAATAACAGGACGTATAATGCAATACAATATAGTACAGGAAAAGGCCCTTCAGCCCACCAAGACTACTGATGCCTAATCTTTATTTAGACCTTAGTGAGTTTTGAGAAGATTTGTAGCTCAGGTTGAGTTTCTGGTCGTGAGTTTTCTCGCTGAGCTGGAAGGTTAATTTTCAGACGTTTCATCACCTTTTTTTATTTGAAAAAAAATACTTTATTCATAGGATGTACAAAAAAATAAAATGCATTTATACACTGACCAGGGGGTTACCCAGGGGGTACATAAACCAACTAAAGGAAAAAAAAAAAGAAAAAAAATACAAAGCAAAGCAAATACCCTGGCAGTCGTCACCCCGCACAGTCCCAGTTGGCCCCCTGACCAGTTGGGGAAGGTGCCAGCTGGGCCCAGTTACCAGATAGGGCCCTTCTTTCTATTCTGGACGAGGGGTTTCATACGGTGGTCTTTCCCCACCGCTTGGCGGCGGCTGCCCCAAGCTTCAGCGCGTCCCTCAGCACGTAGTCCTGGACCTTGGAGTGCGCCAGACTGCAACACTCGGTCAGGGTCAGTTCTTTCAGCTGGCAGACCACCAAGTTGTGGGCAGACCAAAGAGCATCTTTCACCGCATTGATGGTCCTCCAGGCGCAGTTGATGTTGGTCTCGGTGTGCGTCCCGGGAAACAGCCCGTAGAGCACGGAGTCCCGCGTCACGGAGCTGCTCGGGACGAACCTCGACAAATACCACTGCATCCCCCTCCAGACCTCCTGCGCATAGGCACACTCCAGAAGGAGGTGATCAACAGTCTCGTCCCCCCCACAGCCACCTTGAGGGCAGCGTGTGGAGGTGCAGAGATTCCGGGCATGCATAAAGGATCTCACTGGCAGAGCCCCTCTCACCGCCAGCCAAGCAATGTCCTTGTGCTTGTTTGAAAGTTCTGGCGATGAGGCATTCTGCCAAACGACTTTGGCAGTCTGCGTGCGGAACCAGTCTGCAAGCGTCCAGCAGTTAGCCCGGGCAATGGGTATGAAGGGACAGTTGGAGGGGCTGGACCTTGGACTCGGGGAGGGTACTGCCATCACTGCCTACAATGGGGGTATGAGTTGCGAGCGTTAATGTGAGTAGCGTCAAGTCCACCGCAAGATGTGTGTCCACATTGGCCGACCTGACCACCGTGAAGGCGGACCTCCTGTTTCTGCAGGAGTGCGGGATACCGCACCTCGGCAGGTACGGGAAATGGTCGGGTGCCTGGACCTGTGGGCCTTCGATCTGGTCGGGGGGGTGTAACGACTGTCACTCCTCGGGCCTGGCTATTCTGCTGCAGGGGCGCAACTTCACCATCTCTCAAGTTCAGGAGGTGGTGGGGGGGTGCCTCCTAGTGGCTGATGTCACCTACAGGAACGCTTCCCTGAGGCTGATCAACGTGTACACCCCAGCGGTACAGAGTGAGCGGTTGGCCGTCCTGCAGCGGCTTCCACCCCTGCTGGCTATGTCCAGGCTGGTCATCCTAGGCGGAGACTTCAACTGCATCATCGATGCAGATGGAAGATCCGGCGTGGGGACAGCGGGTGGGGGGAGTCAACTGGACGTCATGTCCAGATTCCTGATGGGCACAGTGAAGGACGCCAAGCTGTTCGACGTCTTCAGCACCCCTGCAGACGGAGCGCAGCGGAGATACACCTGGCCGCGGCCAGACGGATCTATCCGCTCAAGGATAGACTTCCTGTTTGTGTCACGGGCATTCTCGGTCAGGTCCACCGGCGTCGAGCCGATGTTCTTCTCTGACCACTGCCTCCTGCTGGCCGACTGTCACATATAGGATGACCAGCAGGCCGGCAGGGGGACATGGAAGCTCAACACGACTGTTGACTCCAGAGAACATCGAGGAGCTTAAGAGGGAGTATGCTGGTTGGAGAACCGTGAAATCCCTCTTTGAGTGCCCGTGCGACTGGTGGGAGACAGTGAAGGAGAACATCAAGAGGTTCTTTGTCCTCAAGGGTGTACGGAAGGCAAGAGAGAGGCGTGGAAAGCTGTTGCGACTCCAGAAAAGGATGCAGAACCTGCTCCTTCTGCAGTTGATAGGGGTCGATGTCACGGAGGACCTCTGTGAGGTGAGGGGCCAGCAAGCCTCACTCTTCGCCGCGGAGGCCTCCAGGATAATCTTCTGGTCCAGGGTCTGCTCCGTGGAGCAGGACAAGACGTGCTCGCGTTTCTTCTTTCAGAAGGTGCACAAAGAGAGCTCTGTGCTTACCTGGCTGAAGGAGGACAATGGCTCGGTGACGTCGTCTCGGCCCGACATTTTGAGGATCAGCAGATCCTTCTATGCCGGACTGTATGACGTGAAGCCTACGGACAGCACAGCCTCCGAGTCGTTCCTGTCGTCTATCACGGAAGTCTTAGACGATGGCATGAGGGAGTGGCTGGACCGGCGAATATCCCTGGATGAGCTGACCAGAGCCCTCAAATCCTTTGAGCGATGGCTTACCTGTCGAGCTGTATTCCGCTCTGTGGGACCTGGTCGGCCAGGACCTGCTGGAGGTGTACGATGGTGCGCTTCAGGCAGGGGAAATGTGCAAGTCCATGAGGAAGGGCATCATCACCCTCATTTACAAGAGGAAGGGGGAGAGGGAAGAAATTAAGAATTGGCGTCCCATTTCACTGTTGAACATGAACTAAAAAATCCTAGCCAACCGGGTCAGGTCTGTCCTGGACTCGGTGATTCACCCTGACCAAACCTGTGCTGTACCGGGCAGGAAGATCGCTGACAGCCTCGCGCTCATCAGGGATACAATCGCCTACGTGTAGGACAGGTGGGTGGACACCTGCCTTGTCAGCCTAGACCAGGAGAAGGCCTTCGACAAGGTCTCTCATGCTTACATGAGGGGCGTCCTCTCCAAATTGGGGTTCGGGGAGGGCATCCGCAATTGGATCCGGCTGCTCTACACCAACATCGTTAGCGCAGTCTCGATCAACGGGTGGAACTCGGACAGTTTTCCCGTCAGATCTGGAGTCAGGAGGGCTGCCCGCTCTCTCCTGCCTTGTTCGTGTGCTGTGTGGAGCCCTTCGCCGCATCCATCAGGAAGGACGTGAGCCTGAAGGGTGTGACTATCCCAGGCAGCGGAGGCCTTCAGGTCAAGACCTCCCTGTACATGGACGATGTCGCCGTGTTCTGTACCGATCGTCGGTCGGTGAGTAGACTATTGGACATCTGCGGCCAGTTTGAACTGGCCTCGGGTGCCAAAGTCAATAGGGGTAAGAGCGAGGCCATGTTCTTCAGGAACTGGGATGACCGCTCCTTCATCCCCTTCACTGTCAGGACAGACTACCTGAAGGTGCTGGGTGTTTGGTTCAGTGGAGCTGGGGCGTACACTAAGACTTGGGAGGAGCGTATCACCAAACTGAAGCAGAAGCTGGGCAGGTGAATGCTCTGGTCCCTCTCCATCGCGGGTAAGAACCTGGTTGTCAGGTGCGAGGGGCTTTCGGTACTGTTGTATGTTGCGCAGGCCTGGCCTATTCCCTGGACCTGCGCCGCTGCGGTCACCCGGGCCATCTTCCACTTCATCTGGGGGTCGAGGATGGACGGGGTCCGCGGGGACACCATGTACAAAGAACTGGAAAATGGGGGAAAGGGCGTACCAAACGCCACCCTCGCCCTGATGGCTACCTTTTGTGTGCGGCTGCATCAAGCTGTGCGTAGATCCTCAGTACGCAAACACCAAGTGTCACTACTTACTGAGGTTCTACCTGTCCCCGGTGTTGCGAAGGATGGGCCTGGCCTCGTTGCTGGGGAACGCTCCGAGTAGTTGGACCGTCCCATACCACCTGTCCTTCGTGGAGAAATTTTTGAAGGGAAACACCTTTGACCACAAGGCCGTCAAAGTCGTTTGGCAGAATGCCTCATCGCCAGAACTTTCAAACAAGCACAAGGACATTGTTTGGCTGGCGGTGAGAGGGGCTCTGCCAGTGAGATCCTTTATGCATGCCCGGAATCTCTGCGCCACCGCACGCTGCCCTCAAGGCGGCTGCGGGGGGGGACGAGACTGTGTCTATCACCTCCTTCTGGAGTGTGCCTATGTGCAGGAGGTCTGGAGGGGGTTGCAGTGGTATTTGTCAAGGTTCGTCCCGAGCAGCTCCGTGACGCGGGACTCCGTGCTCTACGGGCTGTTTCCCGGGACGCTCACCGAGACCAACATCAACTGCGCCTGGAGGACCATCAATGCGGTGAAAGACGCTCTTTAGTCTGCCCGCAACTTGGTGGCCTGCCAGCTGAAAGAACTGACCCCGACTGGCGCACTCCAAGGTCCAGGACTACGTGCTGAGGGATGCGCTGAAGCTTGGGGCAGCCGCCGCCAAGGCGCGGTGGGGAAAGACCACCATATGAAACCCCTCGTCCAGAATAGAAAGAAGGGCCCTATCTGGTAACTGGGCCCAGCTGGCACCTTCCCCAACTGGTCAGGGGGCCAACGGGGACTGTGCGGGGTGACGACTGCCAGGGTATTTTCTTTGCTTTGTTTTTTTTTTCTTTGTTTTTTTTTTCCTTTAGTTGGTGTACGTACCCACTGGGTAACCCGGAGTGGTTTGCATGACTGGGTAGGTGTATAAATGTTTTATTTTTTGTACATTCTATGAATAAAGTATATTTTTTCAAATAAAAAAAGTGACAAAATGTCTGCAAACTAACCTTCCAGTTTATTTAGACCTTTTCGTCCATAGGCAGTTTCCATCCCTCTGTTCACCTTCCATTCACGTGTATATCAAGATATGTCTTAAAACATTGCTAACGAGTCAGTTTCCATCACCCCGTCCACTGTCAATGTGTTCCAGGCAATCACCACCCTCTGGAGGAAAAATTTTCCACACACTCCTTCCCAGACTTTCCCCCTCCCGCCTTGAACCTGTGCCCTCTTGTAGATGACCTTTCCACCCTGGAAAAAGCGTGTGACTATCTATGCCTCTCATAATTTTGTAGACCTCCATTAGGTTGCCCCCCCAGCCTCTGTCTTTCCATTGAAAACAGAGTTTATCCACTCTCTCCCCATAACTATAACTCCTCCAGGTCAGGCAACATCCTGGTAAATCTTCTCTGCACACTTTTCAAAGCGTCCACAATCCTTCTGGTAGTGTGGCGACCACGCTGATGCTACAGTCAAGAAGGCAAAACAATCCTCTACTTCCTCAGGAATCTAAGAAAATTCAGCATGTCTGTAAAGACTTTTCCCAATTTTTGTAGGTCCACCATAGAAAGCATTCTATCCGAGTGTATCACGGCCTGATATGGCAACAGCTCTGCACAGGACTGTAAGAAACTACAGAGAGTTGTGAACACAGCCCAGTTCATCAGACAAACCAGCCTTCTTTATACTTCTTGCTGCCTCTGGTAGGCAGCCAACATAATCAAAGAGCCCTCCACCCCAGTTATAATCTCTTCCAAGCTCTGTCGTTGCTCAGAAGTACAAAAGGTTAAACACACTTACCAACAGACTCTTCCCCGTTGTTCTTGCACTTCGGACTGGACCTCTCAAACTTTACAGTTAATGTCGATATCACTCTTCTTATACCTTCTCTGCATGCGTAATATTGTATTCTTCACTCTGTTCTATTACCCTAATGCACTTTATATGGTATAATCTACCTGTACTGCACACAAAACAAAAATTTTCACTGTACTGCGGTACATATGACACTAACAAATAAATCAAAACAAAAAGAACTGCAGGTAGTATTCCAAATGTGGCCTAACTAAAGTTTGTACACCTTTAACTTACCTTGTCAACGTTTACATTCAATGCCCCGGCTGATGAAGGCAAATGTGCTGAATGCCTTCTTGACCACATTATCCACTCGTGTGGCCACTTACGTTGGTCTATGGATCTGAATGTCTAGATCCCTCCATACATCACTACTCCTAAGGATTCTGCCAGTTATTTCATAATTTGCATATGCCCAAATCTGCAATCTATCTGCATCCCACTGTATCCTTTGACAATCCTCATCACCATCTGCAACTCTGCCAATTTTGGTTTCATCGGCAAACTTCCTAAACAGACCACCTCCACCGATGTTTTCCTTCAGATCATTACAAATAATAAAGTTACTAGCACTGGTCCCTGTGGAACACCACTAACTTACTGATATCCATTCCAAAACGCATCCTTCCACTGCTACACTCAGTTTTCTATGACCAAACCAGTTTTGTATCCATCTAGCCAGTTCATCCCAGATCCCATGAGACTCTACTTTCTGTACCTGTGAGGTACCTTGCCAAATGTCCATGTAGACAACATCCACTCCCCTTCTCTCTCTTGTCACCTCCTCAAAGAACTCCTACACAAAACTATGCTGCCTATCACTAACAAGTCCATTCACTTCCAAATGTGAATAAATCCTTTCTCTCATTATCTTCTGCATGAGTTTCCCCACCACTGATGTCAGGCATACCAGCCTGTAGTTACCTGAATTATCTCTGTTTCCCTTCTTAAACAAAAGATCAATGTTGGCCATTCTCCAGTTCTCTGGAACTTCACCTGAGGCCAAGGAGGATGCAAAGATATCTGTTAAGGCCCCAGCTATTCCCTCCTTTACCCCTCACAGAATTTTGGGATAGATCCTGTCTGTCACTGGGAACTTGTTTACCTTACTGCATTTCAAGACGCCCAACACTTCCTCCTCCATTATGTTGACTTGATGGAGAGTTTTTAACACACCTTCCCCTAATTTCAACATCCCTCATGTCCCTCTCTTTGGCCAATCTCAATATAAAGTACTCATTAGGGATCTCACCCATTTCCTCAAGCTCCACACATAACATCCCTCCTTTATTCTTAAGTGGGTCTACTCTTTCCTTAGCTACCCCCTTGCTCCTAAAATATGTATAAAATGATTCTCCTTTACCATGCTGGCCATGCATATTTCATAGCTCCAGCTTAGCCCTCCCAACGCCCTGTTTGAGCTCTTTCCTAGTTTTTCTATATTCTTCAAGGATTTTGTCTGTTTTTAGTTGCATAGACCTTAGGTATACATCGTTTTTGATTAAGCTGATGATTTCCCCTGTCATCCACGATTCCCAAACGTTCAGGCAATATTCTGTTCAAATCCTGCCAGGGGAGATGGAGAAATGTGAGTTCAATAAATACCTGAAATTAATGATGAACATGAATCTGTTACCAATTGTTGGAGGAAAGCCCATCTGGTTCATTAAGTCCTTGAGGGAAGAAAGCTATAATTCTAGCTAGATCTGCCCTACGTGTGACTCCAGACCCACAGCAATGTGGTTGATTCTCAACTGCCCTCTGGGCATTTAGGGATGGGCAATAAATGCTGGCCTAGTGAGGGACACCATCATTGTGTGAATGAATAAAATTAAAACAAAATATTGAGTTCATCACACTGTTCACAACAGCTTAAGGCTGAAATCCTTCCAGGCTTTTGGTAAGTCAAAACACAATCCATCACAGTCAGAATTTTTATGAAGGCTAAATTATGTTTGACTAGTTTGCTAGAGTTCTTTGAAGATGTCACAAGCAAGGTGGATAATAGGGATCCTGTGGTTGTAGTATATCTGGATTTCTGCAAGGCATTTGATAAAGGTGCTGCACAAAAGGTTAGTTAGACAGAGGGGCAACTAACCATCAGAAAGTGGAGAGTTGGAACAAATGGGTATTTTTCTGGTCACCATAATATTACTAGTGGGTTGCCACAGGGTTTGATCCTTAGATCCAAACTGTTTACAATCTATATTAATGACTTGCATATGGTATTAAAATAGACAGGAATGTAAGATGCAATGAAGAAATATGAAATTTACAAATGGATATGGATAGATTGCATGAATGGACCAAAATCTGGCAAATAAAGTTTAACGTGGATCAATGCGAGATTAATCATTTTGGTCGGAAGGATAGAAAGGCAACACTTTATCTAAATGGAGAGAAAATAAATGGAGAGAAACTTTCAGAGTGCTTTGGTGCAGAGGGATCTGGGTGTCCTTGTGCACGAATCACAGAAAGCCAGTGTACAGGTACAGTAGGTCCCAAGGAAAGCAAATAGATTTTTTGCATTTATTGCTAAAGGAATAAAGTATAAAAGTTGGTAGTGTTGTTACAACTGTATGGGGCATTATTAATACCACTGGAGTATTGTGTACAATTTTGGTCCCTTGCTTAATGAGAGATGTAGTTGTATTGCAGACAGTTCAGAGGAGGTTTAGTAGATTCATTCCAGAGATGAGGAATTTGTCTTTTGAAGAGTGATTGAGCAGTTCAGGCCAATACTCTATGGACTTTAGAAGAATGAGAGATCTAATTGACGTATATAAGTGCTAAGGGGATTTGACAAAGTAGGTATAGAGAGGATGTTTTTCCCTGTGGTACAATCCATTATAAAATAAACTTTATTTGCCAGATTTTGGTCCATTCATGCAATCTATCCATATCCATTTGTAAATTTCATATTTCTTCATTGCATCTTACATTCCTGTCTATTTTAATACCATATGCAAGTCATTAATATAGATTGAGAGGTTATCCATTTAGGATAAGGATAGCAGAATTAAAGCAAGAGATGAGGAGAAATTATTTCTCTCAAAAGCTTGTGAATGTTGAATTCACCACTCCTCAGTATGTGGAATAAATTTAAGGAGATGCACAGAAAATTTAAATTAGCAATGGGCTAGAGGGTCACATGGAGTGGGCAGGGAAGTGGACTTGAGGTCGATGTGTGGTCAGCTACAATCATATCAAACCAAGCAGCAGGTTTGAGGGGCTGAATTGTCTGCTTCTGCTCCTAGTTCTTATTGTTCTAAAATAGTTTACAGCCAAATACTGAGGCAGCACAGTTACTTGCTCGAATATAAGGGGCAGGCCGCCAAATTACACATGGCAATTTCTCTGTTACTTTCATCGAACTAGTATTGGTCATATATGAATGAGATTTGATGCAGCTTAGAAAATAGGCAGAATTTCGATTTGACCCTGAGTGTGTGCAGGTTGTGACATGTTAAAATGCATCATTGAAACAGCTGAATCTAGAGGTAAGCAAGGCACAGGTGATGTTCTATTCATGGTTACTTGAATATAAGGCGAATGGCAGCCAAATTACACACAGCAATTTCTCACCCATAGAGATGTGCAAATGACTCGATAATCTGTTCTTAGGTGGTGTTATTATTGAATAATAATGATTGATTGTGGCAGAATTCCCTGGAATTTCTTTTATGCTCACCTATAGAGGAAGTCAGAGTCCCGGTCTAAAATCTCATGAAAAAGGCAGCACCTTCATTCGGACAGAGTGGTCCAGAATTGGCGCCACTGAGCTATGGCTAACCCTGGTTACAGAAAGCAAAGCAGAGAAGCATAAACTCAGTAAATCTCTAATATCAATGTTGACAAACAACCACTGTTATTCATTGTGACGAAACAGAGACCAAACAGCAGCATTGTAAATGTTGCAACAACAGTTTTACTTCCGAGCAACTCATTGTAGTAATATTCAACATGAAACTGGGCTCATTCCCAAGTGGCCTAAACTTTCAGTTCTCCGTCCTGAAGCACTTGTTTATCCCATGATCAAGCTATGTGCTGAAAGAATTGAAGGAGAAAAAAATTGTATTCCGTCAACCCTGGAAATATCAGTTTGATTGGTTTCATTTATACCATACATTTATTATCAAACAGAAATGTCAATTGATTGATTTATTTCCAGACATCATTAACCATCTTCCCATTTGTCTGTGGGCTTGTTTCAAGCTCTGTTGGAGATCTGCAATCATGAGAAGTGTCTACTCTGGTGATAGACTGAAGTTCTGTACCTCACGTTTGAAGGACAATCTTTGTATGTCTGTCACGTTCATGAACGTCATAGTCAATGTTACAGACATACCGTTACGGCTTCACCTGCAAGTGTTTTCAATATGGGCCAGAAGCAGGCAGGTTAGACTAGTTTAGTTTGGGATTATGTTCGACTTGGATTGGAGGGTCTGATTCTGTGCTGTACAACTCTAGAAGTGGTTTACCAGATCAGTACCTGGAATAAGACCATAAGAATAAATGGGTTATATGAAGGAGAAAGGATGGACAGGCTAGGCCTGTCATCAATGGAGTTTAGACTTTTTTGAAGTGTATAAAGGCCTGAATAGTTTTAACAAGGTGGACGTCGAAAGATGTTTATACAGGTGAGTCAGTGCAAGACTGCTGTTTGTCAGGAATTTCATAATGACTGTAAGAAAGGAATTCCCTTCTTACTGTGTGACATTGGGAATGCCCCAACAAGCCTACCACATTCGGTCCTTTTGAACTGGAATGTGGACCTGGGGTGACAGTGACATTTCAATTGATTAAAGTGAAATTTTACACCAAAGATCAGAATCTATACTTCTGAGATACATGTCAAATTTCAGAGAAAAGTTAACTGAAGTGAATTGACCAATAAGCTTTTGGAAGATATTCAACAATGAAAATGAGAGCAAATGAATAAGCCAGAGGATGAAATGTCATTCCAGGAGATAAAACCTTGTAGCTGTTACTTCAAACTGAAAGGTACAGATCCTCCTAACAACTGTGGCTTTTGTCGGCTTATTAAATTCACTGGTTTTGTGAGCCGAGCTGATGTTATTCCAGAATGAGTCAGAGCCCAGACTGAAGCCTGGAAAAGTGAATTATGGCTTTTTTTGTTTGTTTTAATGAAGTGGACTCTCCCTGATACAATGCTGCAGTTATGGGTTTAGTAAGAAAACAGAGGACTGTTACACAAAAGAAAGAAAGATAAACAGAATAAACTAAACTATGTACAGATTAAAGATTTTGAATTGTCAGGTATGTATATAATCCCAATGACAAAAACGCATTTTAATAGGAGACGTATCAGAAATAATTTCCTTCTCTATTACCTCCATAGGTTTAATTGAACTGTTGCTTTAGCTCTCAGTCTACAGCATCTGACTATAAACTTCCCAGCTTCAAATAACCCTCTCAGAGTTTTAACCAAACACTTCTGGATGGAACTTCTAATAACCAACCTTACATTGATTTGCCCTCTATCTTAACAATTCTAGCCGACTCCATTTCTCAGGAGGAATTACTTTATACATCCAACTTTAGCCAAGTAGCTTGCAAAAACTGACCAGAAATATATGTTCTTTAATCTATTTGGTTCCCTGAATGAAAAGGAAGAAAATAATCCCTGATTTCTAAAATGAAGCCTAATGTACAACTACTAATGTTGCTCACTTGTAAAATACACATAGATCCTTTAGTTTCCAGGAGGTCTGTCTTTGACACTGTTCCAATTGAAATCACCATTCCCAGAGAAACATCTACAAATTAATCATTAAACTTTTCAGACAGACAGAAAACCCATGTGCTACTACTTCAAAATGCAAAAATCCGAAGTCAAAAGTGAATGATATGAAAATATATGTAAATCACATGCCTTGCAACACATGATTATGTTTATTTTATTTTTCATGCTTTCTTCGCAAAGATCCGAGAGGATTTATCCATGAGGAGCATTTATTCTCCTATACACACAGGAATTTCCATACACATACGATGGGCTGATGGAATTTCAGTTTCTTGTTTTTATTTGTTTATTCATTTGTTGGATGTGGGCATCACTGGCTAGGCCAGCGTTTATTACTCATCCTGAGAAGGTGGTGGTGAGATGTCTTCTTGAACCATTACAGTCTACCAGCTATGGGTTGACCCGGATTTTGACCCAGCAACAGTGAAGGAACGGCAACGTATTTCCAAGTCAGGATGGTGAGCAGCTTGGAGGGAAACTTGAAGTTGGTCATGCCCTTCTCCTACTCCTTGTGGGTTTGGAAGGTGCTGTCTGAGGATCTTTGGTGAATTTCTGCAGTGCACCTTGTAGATAGTGCATGCTGCTGCTACTTATTTTAATGCACTTGTGTGTTATTGGCACGATGATATTTGCAAAATGAGGAGAGGTCCTGCAAGGTATTGAAAATACTGTAAAATCTAGAAGTTTAGAAAATGGATTGAGTACGATCATTAAAGAAACAGAATCAATAAAGGAAATACCTTCAAAGAAGTGAGACGGAAGACCAAAGTGAGTGGGGTGGGTGCAGACTGGAGAGAGTGGATGCTTGTGGATGCAGTGCTAATCAAATGGGCTGCTTTGTTCTGGATAGTGTCAAACTTCTTCAGTGATATTGGGGCTCATCACACTCCTGACGTGTGTCTTATAGTTAGTGGACAGGCTTTGGGGTATCAGGAGGTGTGTTATTTGCTGCATAGCCACTGGCCTGAGGTGGATGGATGGGTGGATGGACGGATGCAGGAACGGACGGATTTCATTGTTTCAACGATAACCCCCAGGATGTTGACATTTGGTATGTTTGCCTTTCTTGATCATTGCATTGAGTATAGGAATTGGGAGGTCATGTTGCAGCTGTACAGGATATTGATTAGGCCACTTTTGGAATAGCGCATTCAATTCTGGTCTCCCTGCTATAAGAAGGATATTGTGAAACCTGAAATGCTTCAGAAGAGATTTACAAGGATGTTGTCAGGGTTGGAGGGTTGGAGCTATAAGGAAAGGCTGAATAGGCTGGGGCTATTTTCCCTGGTGCGCTGGAGGCTGAGGGGTGACCTTATAGAGATTTATAAAATCAAGTTATTTTCTGGGTGAGGGAGTCCAGAATTAGAGGGCACAATTTCACATGAGAGAGGAAAGATTTAGAGAGATATTGGGGAAACTTTTTCACGCACAGCGTGGTGCCTGTGTGGAATGAGCTGCCAGGGGAAGTGGTGGAGGCTGGTACAATTGCAATATTTAAAAGACATCTGGATGGGTACATGAATAGGAAGGATTCAGAGGGATATAGACTAAATGCTGGCAAATGGAACTACTATTATTTAGGATATCTGGTCGGCATGGTCAAGTTGGACTGAAGGGTCTGTTTCTGAGCTGTACAGCCCTGTGACTCTATAGAAGAGACAAGGGCTGGATAACAGATGAGATATTAACAATGATGACTGAACAGAGAGAGAAAAGAAACACACCTTGAAAACAAAGATGAAAACATGAAGTTAGGTAAAAGTGAAAGGGTTGAATGAGATGTGTGATGAAATATTGGTCCTGGAGTAGAAAGACAAGAGGGAACACTTAACATCAGAACAATCACAGGTAAACATCTACAAAAACACTTACAACTGTCTCACAGACTGTGAAAACTTGTTCTATTGCATTTATCACTAGAAGTATTATTGAGATGTGCCATTTGCAGCAAAAGAATGAGATTTGTAGAAAGACTGTGCTGAGACTAAACAGCAAGCAGTGGGGTTATGATGAAGTGGTAGTGACCCTACCTCTGAGCTAGGAGACCTGGGTTCAAGTTCCACCTGCACCAGAAGTATGTCATAAAATCTCTGAGTGGCTTGACTAAAAATACTTTGTTTTTAGGCTGAAAGACAAGCAGAAATGTTTCAACTCAAGAGAGGATTAGTGTAGGGCTATCCCAGAACTATTCAGTTTGCACACTGAACAAATATTCAGAGAATTTAGCATATTTCCAGGAGGAAAAACTGGAGGCAAGAGCATAATGCACTTGTGTGTTATTGGCACAATGGTATTTCCAAAATGAGGAGAGGTCCTACAAGGTATTGGAAATGCAGTAAAATCTAGAAGTTTAGAAAATGGATTGAGTATGAATGTGAAAATAACAGAATCAATAAAGGAAATACCTTCAAAGAAATGAGAAGGAAGACTGAAGTGGGTTGGGTGGGGCAGACTTCAACCAGTCAATGCATTTGTCTGTTTAGAACAAATGACAAATGATGTGACGTAAGTCGAGATAGCCAGAAGTAATTTTGTGAAGGTTTTGACGGATGTGTTAACCACAAGGGAACTCAAGCTTGTAGCAAGGAAAATAACTCACAAAATGCTTTATTTTATTAGTCTACTTGATCCCTCAGAGAGCTGGACTTTAAGGAAAGAAGAAATGGGGATGCTAAGAGATATGCTAAGAATGGGACAGCACAGTGGCTTAGTTGTTAGCACTGTTACCTCACAGCACCAGAAACCCAGGTTCAATTCCAGCCTCGGTTGACTGTCTGTGTAGAGTTTGCCCATTCTCCCTATATTTGCATGGGTTTCCTCCCAGAGGCCAAAGACGTGCAGGTTTGTTGGATCAGCCATGCAGTGATACAGAGATGGGATCAGTAGGTCTGGGTGTGATGCTGTTCAGTGGGTCATTGTTATTTCAATGGGCCAAATGGCCACCTCCCATAACTGTATGAATTCTAATTCTATACACAGCCCAATGATGCTGTCCTTGAAGTTGCAACAGCAAAAAGAACTCCAAACAGTGACGTGCAGAAAGAAAACGTCAGTATTTTGGCGATTTAATTTGACCTGAAAAGATACGGAGATCCCTTTAAAAGGGCGAAGTGGAGGGCAGCCAGACTCCTGGACAGTGTCCTGTGCGTAGCTGGATGACAATGTCATAGAGTTACTCAGAAACATTTACAGCGAAACAAAGAAAAGGCCATTTGGCCCATCGGGTCCATGCCCATCATTGTAGACAGTGAATGCGTGAGGATAGCCCAAGAGAGTCCAGCAGAGAGGTTTATAAAAGAAACGAGAGGCTTTGTTTTCACCCAGAGGGTGGTTCATGTGTGGAATGAACTGCCAGCGGAAGTGGGACAGGCAGGTACAGTTACAACATTTAAAAGACATTCGGACAGGTACGTGAACAGGAAAGGTTCAGAGAGATATGGGCCAGGAGCAGGCAGGTAGAACTAGTGTAGTTTGGGAATGTGGTCGGCATGGACTGGTTGGGCCGAAGGGTCTGTTTCCATGCTGTATGACTCTATCACTATCTATCACAGTAACAGCAGGGGAGCTGGTCCCCTGGTAACTACAAGAAACTGCAGCAGTCGCAGACTTCCCTAAGCCACTTCAACTCATGCTGTATCTATCAGCCCCTCGAAAGGGCTTCTGAACCCCTGCTAAATTCTGTGGCTACGATTCTGTCAGGATGCAGGATGCGCTAAACCCTTTCTCTGGGAGTCTGTCTGCTGGGCTTTGATTAAGGGAGGTAATTAATTATTCGAGGTTACAGTTTTGGAAGGTGTTGTCAAATGGAGCTTGGGGGAATTGTTGTGGTAGATCTTACAGATGATTCCCACCGCTCCTACTGAGCGTAGGCCATGCAGCAAGTGAGTGTGTGGATACAGTGCCAATCACGCTGCTTTTTACTGGATGGTGTGGGGCTTCTTGAGTGTTTTTGGACTTCCACTTACCCAGGCAAAGAGAGAATTCTCTAGGAAACTCCTGCCTTGGAAGCAGTGAGCAGGCTTTGGTAGACAGGGGCTGAGTTACGTGCCACAGAATTCCAAACCTCTGTTGTACGTATGGATAATGATGGGATAGTGTAGGGGGAGGGGCTTAGATTAGTTCACAGGTCGGCGCAACATCGAGGGCCGAAGGGCCTGTTCTGCGCTGCATTGTTCTATGTTCTATGTATTCTTGTGAGATGTTATCCAGCCATTCTTAGCTGATGTTATTACGGGACAAGTCAAATCCCACACTCAAATCTGGCTTGATAGATATAGTTTGTTTCTTTCTTGGTTTCAACAAGGATACTGAAAGACAAGTATGTGCTGCTGCAAATTTGGCTTTAACTACAAAACAAAAGTTTATTATGCAAAAGAAATGTAGACAGGAAGGAATAATCCAAGATAGTAGGAATACAGATGCTGGAGAAGAAGGGTCTAGGCCCAAGACATCAGTTTTCCTGCTCCTTTGATGCTGCTTGGCCTGCTGTGTTCATTCAGCTCTACACCTTGTTATCTTGGAATAATCCAAACTATTTTTATATAACACAAAGTTAAGATTTCTAAACACATATGCGGGAAAATATTAATCCCAAGAGCACCCCATTAGAGCAATCAAATGCCAGAGAGAGTTCCTTTCCATATTACACATAAAGTTTGACGTAGCAGTGGTCTCAATCTCCATTCTTGAACACCTGGTAGCCTCTCCTTAATTCTTCATACAACTGAGCTCAGACACTCTTGGCTTCACATGATTTTAACAAACACTTTTGATCTGTAACTTTCAAACTCAACTCATTTCGTAGTTAACCTATTTCCTAGCAGTTTTAAATGACCTCCCTTTCTTAGGAGCACCATCCAATCTCAGCTAAGAATTCTATAAACAATCAACTGAAACCAAAGCTTTGTTCAAGATGTGGATAGTCATAGAATCATACTGCGCCAAACAGACCCTTCGGTCCATGCCGACCATGATCTCAAAGTAAACTAGTCCAACCTGCCTGCACTTGGCCTATATCGATCCAAACATTTCCTATTCATGTACTTATCCAAATGTCTTTTAAATATTGTAACTATACCCGCATCCACCCTTTCCCCTGGAAGTTCATTCCACACACGAACCCCTCTGTGCGAAAAAGTTGTACCTCGTGTATTATTTAAATCTGCCTCTTGAAAGCTTGAAATCCCCCACTCAAGGGAAAAGATACCTGACATTCTCCTTATCTATACTCATCATGATTTGACAAATCTATCTCAGGTCACCCCTCAACCTCTTAGAATCCAGTGAAAAAGTCCCGGACTATCCAGCCACTCCTTGTAACTCAAACCCTCCATTCCCGGCAATATCCTGGTAAATCTTTTTTGAATCCTCTCTAGCTTAATAATATTCCCCCTCCAACAGGGCGACCAGAACTGCACACAGCACTCTAGAAAAGGCCTCATTAACATCCTGCACATCCTCAACATAAATGTCCCAACTCCTATACTCATCGGTCTGAGCAATGAAGGCATGTGTGCTACACATCTTCATAACCACCTTGTCTATGTGACACAAACTTCAAAGAATTATCTACTTGAGCTCTTAGGACTCTCTGTTCTACAACAGTACCCAAGGCACTACTTTTAATTATATAAGTCCTGACCTTGTTTGTTTAACTAAAATGCATACTTCGCATTTATCCAAATTGAACTCCATCTGTCATTTATTATTAATCCAGTTGAGCAAGATTTCTTTGTAATTTTGGACAACCTTCTTCACTGCCCATTATACCACCAATCTTTGTGTCATCCACAAACATACGAACCATGCCTTCTACATTCTCGTGTAAATCATTGATATAAATGACAAGCAAAAGTGGATCCAGCACCGATCCCTGTCGACCACCACTGGCAACAGACTGCCAGTCCAAAAAACACTTCTCCACCACCACTTTCTGTCTCCTGTCCTTAAGCCAACTTTGCATCCAATTGCCAAGAGGAAAATCAATATCTGGCCTTTTTAAACTTAAAGCCTGATGCACAGTGTTTCTTGTTTCTTGTTTGCTTGTCATGAAAATAAAACCCAGGAATTCATTCTATCAGACTGTTTTCAAAATAAATCATCCCGACTACAGAAATACTTACAAATTAATCAGGAGGCTTGTTCAGACATACAGAAAAACCATTTGCTGCTCGTTCAGAGTATAAACACACAGAAATAAATGATATTAAAGTCTCAGCAAATCCCACACCTTACATTACACATCAGAGGCCAGCATCAATGTTAAGGATTCTGTGGTCATTCCTTCTTGGCTGTATACCATCATGCCCCAACTCTGCTAGGTCTGTCAAACTGGTACGTGGTGGGAGACAGCACAATCAGACCTTACAGGCAATGTCGCACTGTCATGTGAATGGTTTCTGAAACTGCTCTGCTGATTTTGGCTCAAGCCCTCAGATGTTAGGAAGGAGGAATTTTGAGGTCGACAGAAAAGTGTTTGCCATTGCTGTGTCTGATGCCTGAGTTACATTGGATGTTTTATTTTATAGAATCTCTGCAGTGTGGAAACAGACCCTTTGGGGCAACAAGTCTACACTGACCCTCAGAGCATCCCAACCAGACTCATCCTCCTATAGCCCACCTAATCTACATATCCCTGAGCACTAAGGGTAATTTAGCATGGCCAATCCACCTAACCTGCACATCTTTCGACTGTTGGACTCCGAAGGAAACCAGGGCACCTGGAGGAAACCCACATAGATACAGGCAGAATGTGCAAACTCCACACCGACGGTCACCCAAGGGTGAATTGAACATGAGTCTCTGGCACTGTGAGGCAGCAGTGCTAACCACTGAGCCATCGTGCCACCATATTTGCTGCCATTTACTGCATGTCGCATTCCTTTGATGAGACTTTGTAGTGGTTAGCTACACCTGAGTGGCATGCTAATCCATTTCAGAGGCCATTTAATGGATCAAAAATATTGCTGTGGTCTGACATCACATGTAGGCCAGACCAGGTAAAGACAGCTCCCCACTTTGTGACCTAGACTTCTTTCCCTGAAGGACATTAGTGAACAAGATTGTTTTTTGCAAAAAGCAAAGGTTTTGTGCTCACCACAAGATGAGTATTTAATTCCAGATTCAGTAAATGAATTCAAATTTACCTGGATCGAATCATTAATATTAATCACATGATATTACCATTGCATCCTTCATTCCCCGATAAAGGTATCCAATAAGGTGAAGCAGTGTAGCACTCGCTCGTTTTAGGTGAAGTGTTTGCAGAAATTCCAGCACCTAATAGAGCTGTGGTCGGGCCACACTGCCACAAAGGCAGAAATGCCCACTCACTGTATATACAGAGATAAACTCAGGCCTCTGTTAATTGTCCTTACGGAGAAATGGTGGTGATTGGGAATAAGTACACTGTCAAGAACCGTTGTAGTGAATGTGAAGCATTGCAGTTTTCCAATACAATGATACAGTTTAGTTATGCCACTCAAGAAATATTAACATTTTATTTCCGAGGACAGCGAGAACGCAGTTTGAAATAAATAACAAAGTAGCGTGGGGACCAGTTAACCACAGGCTAACAGATTTCCTGTTCTCCACACAACAACTGACCATCTGCTGTACCCCTTGCAGTGAGCAAAGCAACTGAATAAGTTGAGATTGGTTTCGGCTTGATTTCCTGGATGGTCTCTATCAGTCTGTTGAAAGATTTCTGACCCTTTGTTGTCTTGTGACCCGGGGGATTGTCTGTAACCCCGTCTGCTCCATCTGTATGATCAGTCCATTTGCGATCACAGGCCAAGAGGAGGGAAAGAATGCGCACAGACAAACAACTGATGGCTGCTTTCCTTCGGGTGGGCTCAGCTTACACTCTACATATTCCAAGTATTGGATTGTAACCTGTCCAGGGAATTACAACAGGAATAAAAGAGTCCTGCCTTCTCTGAATCAGAAGGTATGTAGGTTCGAGGCCCATTCTAGAAATTTCAGCCTGAAATTAAGACGGGCACATTTATCGAAGGTGTATGATACATAAATACAATAACATCGCTTAGTTTTCCAGTTGGCTTTGTGAATTTTGAATGGGGGCTGAAGGGATTTAATGACTAAATAAGTGTTTCTGTAAGATGCTGAATTGTCTTAAAACATACTGTGGGAGGAGATTTTCTGCGGGTTTTAGTTTACATCAGGGCGGGTTGAGGGGCTTGGGGAAGGAGTCACTAAGGGGCAAAGTGAACAGCTTTGCATTATGTTTCAGTTTAAAAAGTCAGGGAGTTTTGTAAAAGTTCAAGATTGGGGTGTTTGGTTAAAACCCTGATGAGTGCATTTGAACTTGAGAATGTTCAAGCTCAGTTGTAGGAGGGCTCAAGGAAGAGATTATGCGCTTCTCAAGACTGGGAGTTAAATTCACAGCTAAACATTATAAATATGATACAAAAGCTACTCAAGAAATATTAACATTCTGAACTGAGAGTGGATCCTCCATCTGATCCTGAAGCAGTCAGTGCTGAAGAGGTCCTGAAATATCTCCACTTCCTGGATAATGTTGATGAACTATATGACTATGCCGTGGGCACATGCACCTTCGATCTCCTGGGAATGGTGGCAGAGAAATCACAACGGTTGGCATGCTCTGTGTATTTTTTATTTCAACACCTGCTTTTCTTTTACAGCATATTTTTCCAAGCCCTGTGAAGGAGATTGTCAACTACAGTGAACAAGTTATCCAAGGAGTGAAACGAACGACAGTGTAACAGTCAGGACAAATATAGATAACAAAATGTGAGGCTGGATGAACACAGCAGGCCAAGCAGCATCTCAGGAGCACAAAAGCTGACGTTTCGGGCCTAGACCCTTCATCAGAGAGGGGGATGGGGAGAGGGAACTGGAATAAATAGGGAGAGAGGGGGAGGCGGACCGAAGATGGAGAGAAAAGAAGATAGGTGGAGAGAGTATAGGTGGGGAGGTAGGGAGGGGATAGGTCAGTCCAGGGAAGACGGACAGGTCAAGGAGGTGGGATGAGGTTAGTAGGTAGATGGGGGTGCGGCTTGGGGTGGGAGGAAGGGATGGGTGAGAGGAAGAACAGGTTAGGGAGGCAGAGACAGGCTGGGCTGGTTTTGGGATGCAGTGGGTGGGGGGGAAGAGCTGGGCTGGTTGTGTGGTGCAGTGGGGGGAGGGGATGAACTGGGCTGGTTTAGGGATGCAGTCGGGGAAGGGGAGATTTTGAAACTGGTGAAGTCCACATTGATACCATATGGCTGCAGGGTTCCCAGGTGGAATATGAGTTGCTGTTCCTGCAACCTTCGGGTGGCATCATTGTGGCACTGCAGGAGGCCCATGATGGACATGTCATCAAGAGAATGGGAGGGGGAGTGGAAATGGTTTGCGACTGGGAGGTGCAGTTGTTTGTTGCGAACTGAGCGGAGGTGTTCTGCAAAGCGGTCCCCAAGCCTCCGCTTGGTTTCCCCAATGTAGAGGAAGCCGCACCGGGTACAGTGGATGCAGTATACCACATTGGCAGATGTGCAGGTGAACCTCTGCTTAATGTGGAATGTCATCTTGGGGCCTGGGATGGGGGTGAGGGAGGAGGTGTGGGGACAAGTGTAGCATTTCCTGCGGTTGCAGGGGAAGGTGCCGGGTGTGGTGGGGTTGGAGGGCAGTGTGGAGCGAACAAGGGAGTCACAGAGAGAGTGGTCTCTCCGGAAAGCAGACAGGGGAGGGGATGGAAAAATGTGTTGGGTGGTGGGGTCGGATTGTAAATGGCGGAAGTGTCGGAGGATAATGCGTTGTATCCGGAGGTTGGTAGGGTGGTGTGTGAGAATGAGGGGGATCCTCTTGGGGCGGTTGTGGCGGGGGCGGGGTGTGAGGGATGTGTCGCAGGAAATGCGGGAGACGCGGTCAAGGGCGTTCTCGATCACCGTGGGGGGAAAGTTGCGGTCCTTAAAGAACTTGGACATCTGGGATGTGCGGGAGTGGAATGTCTTATCGTGGGAGCAGATGCGGCGGAGGCGGAGGAATTGGGAATAGGGGATGGAATTTTTGCAGGAGGGTGGGTGGGAGGAGGTGTATTCTAGGTAGCTGTGGGAGTCGGTGGGCTTGAAATGGACATCAGTTACAAGCTGGATGCCTGAGATGGAGACTGAGAGGTCCAGGAAGGTGAGGGATGTGCTGGAGATGGCCCAGGTGAACTGAAGGTTGGGGTGGAAGGTGTTGGTGAATTGGATGAACTGTTCGAGCTCCTCTGGGGAGCAAGAGGCGGCGCCGATACAGTCATCAATGTACCGGAGGAAGAGGTGGGGTTTGGGGCCTGTGTAGGTGCGGAAGAGGGACTGTTCCACGTAACCTACAATGAGGCAGGCATAGCTGGGGCCCATGCGGGTGCCCATGGCCACCCCCTTAGTCTGTAGGAAGTGGGAGGAGTCAAAAGAGAAGTTGTTGAGTGTGAGGATGAGTTCAGCTAGGCGGATGAGAGTGTCGGTGGAGGGGGCCTGGTCGGGCCTGCGGGACAGGAAGAAGCGGAGGGCCTTGAGGCCATCTCCATGCGGAATGCAGGTGTACAGGGACTGGACGTCCATGGTGAATATGAGGTGTTGGGGGCCAGGGAATTGGAAGTCCTGGAGGAGGTGGAGGGCGTGGGTGGTGTCACGGACGTAGGTGGGGAGTTCCTGGACCAAAGGGGAGAAAATGGAGTCCAGATAGGTGGAGATAAGTTCGGTGGGGCAGGAGCAGGCTGAGATGATGGGTCGACCAGGGCAGGCAGGTTTGTGGATTTTGGGAAGGAGATAGAAACGGGCTGTGTGGGGTTGGGGAACAATGAGGTTGGAGGCTGTGGGTGGGAGGTCCCCTGAGGTGATGAGGTTGTGAATGGTGTTGGAGATGATGGTTTGGTGCTCGGGTGTGGGGTCATGATCGAGGAGGCGGTAGGAGGTGGTGTCGGAGAGTTGGCGTCTGGCCTCGGTGATGTAGAGGTCAGTGCACCATACTACCACTGCGCCACCCTTGTCTGCGGGTTTGATGGTGAGGTTGGGGTTGGACCGGAGGGAGCGGAGGGCTGCCCGTTCTGCGGGGGAGAGGTTGGAGTGGGTGAGAGGGGTGGAGAGGTTGAGGCGGTTAATGTCTCGACGGCAGTTGGAGATGAAGAGGTCGAGGGAGGGTAGGAGGCCTGGGGGTGGTGTCCAGGAGGAGGACTTGTGTTGGAAGCGGGTGAAGGGGTCAGTGGAAGGAGGGTTGGGTTCCCGGTTGAAGAAGTAGGCGTGGAGGCGAAGACGGCGGAAAAACTGCTCTATGTCCAACCGTGACTGGTATTTGTTGATGTGTGGTTGTAGGGGGACAAAGGTGAGCCCCTTGCTAAGGACTGGCCGTTCGTCCTCAGTCAGTGGGAGGTCTGGCGGGATGGAGAAGATGCGGCAGCGCTCAGTGTGGCTGTCTCCTCTGGGGTTGCAGGCTGTGGAGGTTGTGGGCGGAGCGATGAGGTCGTCGGCCGTGGGCGGGGTTTCGCCGGCCGTGGGCGGGGTTCCGTCGGCATCGACCGTGGGCGGGGTTCCGTCGGCGTCGACCGTGGGCGGGGTTGCGTCGGCGTCGACCGTGGGCGGGGTTCCGTCGGCGTCGACCGTGGGCGGGGTTCCGTCGGCGGTTGGAGGATCGGGGTGGGCGGCAGCAGCTGAGGTGAGGGTGGTGTGTGGGCTGTAGTACCTGGACGTGGAGGTGGTGACTGCAGCAGCGGTTCCGGAAGTTCTGTGGCCGGCGGAGGCGGATGTGACGTCATCTGTGGGGTCTTCAGCCGTGTCCTCATGGTCAATGGCGGCGGGTGCATGGTGCGGGAGGGGCAGGGACAGAGTCGGGATTTGGGAGGCGCTCAGTCTCCATCTCAGGCATCCAGCTTGTAACTGATGTCCATTTCAAGCCCACCGACTCCCACAGCTACCTAGAATACACCTCCTCCCACCCACCCTCCTGCAAAAATTCCATCCCCTATTCCCAATTCCTCCGCCTCCGCCGCATCTGCTCCCACGATAAGACATTCCACTCCCGCACATCCCAGATGTCCAAGTTCTTTAAGGACCGCAACTTTCCCCCCACGGTGATCGAGAACGCCCTTGACCACGTCTCCCGCATTTCCTGCGACACATCCCTCACACCCCGCCCCCGCCACAACCGCCCCAAGAGGATCCCCCTCGTTCTCACACACCACCCTACCAACCTCCGGATACAACGCATTATCCTCCGACACTTCCGCCATTTACAATCCGACCCCACCACCCAACACATTTTTCCATCCCCTCCCCTGTCTGCTTTCCGGAGAGACCACTCTCTCTGTGACTCCCTTGTTCGCTCCACACTGCCCTCCAACCCCACCACACCCGGCACCTTCCCCTGCAACCGCAGGAAATGCTACACTTGTCCCCACACCTCCTCCCTCACCCCCATCCCAGGCCCCAAGATGACATTCCACATTAAGCAGAGGTTCACCTGCACATCTGCCAATGTGGTATACTGCATCCACTGTACCCGGTGCGGCTTCCTCTACATTGGGGAAACCAAGCGGAGGCTTGGGGACCGCTTTGCAGAACACCTCCGCTCAGTTCGCAACAAACAACTGCACCTCCCAGTCGCAAACCATTTCCACTCCCCCTCCCATTCTCTTGATGACATGTCCATCATGGGCCTCCTGCAGTGCCACAATGATGCCACCCGAAGGTTGCAGGAACAGCAACTCATATTCCACCTGGGAACCCTGCAGCCATATGGTATCAATGTGGACTTCACCAGTTTCAAAATCTCCCCTTCCCCGACTGCATCCCTAAACCAGCCCAGTTCATCCCCTCCCCCCACTGCACCACACAACCAGCCCAGCTCTTCCCCCCCACCCACTGCATCCCAAAACCAGTCCAACCTGTCTCTGCCTCCCCAACCGGTTCTTCCTCTCATCCATCCCTTCCTCCCACCCCAAGCCGCACCCCCATCTACCTACTAACCTCATCCCACCTCCTTGACCTGTCCGTCTTCCCTGGACTGACCTATCCCCTCCCTACCTCCCCACCTACACTCTCTCCACCTATCTTCTTTACTCTCCATCTTCGGTCCGCCTCCCCCTCTCTCCCTATTTATTCCAGTTCCCTCCCCCCATCCCCCTCTCTGATGAAGGGTCTCGGCCCGAAACGTCAGCTTTTGTGCTCCTGAGATGCTGCTTGGCCTGCTGTGTTCATCCAGCCTCACATTTTATTATCTTGGAATCTCCAGCATCTGCATTTCCCATTATCTCGGACAAATATAGAAACTGCTGGAGAAACTCAACAGGTCTGACAGGATAAATGAGAGAAACAGTGAATGTTTCTGGCTCAATATTCTTCTGAATGTCTGATGAAATTCTGAGTCATAGCAGAATCAAAATCTTAACTGTATTTCTCTTTTCTTAAATGATGCCAGACCTGCTGAGTTCCTCCAGGACTTGTGTTTCAGATTTCCAGCATCTGAAACATTTTGCTTGGACATTAATTTTCAAATTAATGAATAAAATTGGACTCTTTGAAGAAGGGCCACAGTACATTTGAAAAACTACATACTGTGAATGCTCACATTTGCATTAAGAATGACGCAGGGCAAAGTAAAATATGTGCTGAAAATATGTCTTTAAAAAAAAGAGTTCAAAATACCAGGCAACATCAGTGGAGAAAGTATTCCAACAAAATGTTATCAACTTGAAACATTAAGCTTGTTCCTTTCTTCATAGATGCTGCTGACCTGCTAAGAATTTTCAGCTTTTATTGTTTTTTGTTTCTGGGAATAAACCTCAAGGTTTAGCAGCAGTGATAAATAGTTGAACTGATTTTTTGGTAACAAGCCTTTCCCATAACTGAAAACTGTAGGCAAGGTTCCCTGTTTGCTGTTCTTCTGAAGGATTTTCCTGGTCTCAGCTGTTAAGAGACAATGCAAAGATAAGACAGTTCCTCTAGGGTAAGATAAAGAAATGAAAGAACAAGCAGTTAAAGATGTTCCTGATCAACTGTGTTCAGCGGCCGGTTACAGGCAAAAGAGAACCTGACATGTTTTTTTTGAGATGTTTGTTAATAGAAAGACAGTGGCTTAAAGGGAAAGGGGTAAGGGGTTGTTAAATTTAGATTCAGATTTTATTGTTACTGAAAGACCAGTCCAAGACCAGCCACGAGTCGCTGAGATACTAGGCCGAGACCTGGCACATGGGAGGTGAACACCAAGAAGGGGAAAACACCCAAAAAGGTGGGGGAAAGAAAAGGAAGTTAGAAATAAACAGAAAGAGCGGAGGAACGCCAGTTGGAGGATCCTACTCCACCAGGCAGTGGGTCAGACAGAGTTGACCGTCTCCACTGATATCACCTGGTATTTTGAACATTTTTTTATGCATATGCTGAAAATATGCCTTTATTTTACTTTTCCTTAACGCGAGTGAGTATTTACAGTTTGTATTTTTTTCAAATTTACTGTGGACCTTCAAGGAGTCCAATCTTATTTATTAATTTTAAAAAACTTACATTACAGTGACAGAACTTTTTGAAAAGGTGAACAAGTAGTGGATGGGGAACTGTCCATAGATGTTATTGAATGGACTTCCCGCTGATATTTGATAGTATCTCTCATAAGACAGGTGTTAACTAATGTTGAAGTTTCTGAATTTGAAACCAATATATTGACCTGATTAGGATGTTTGTTGAACAACAGGTGACAAAGAGCACAAGCAAGTATAATGGGCAATTAGCTGGATCTGGCTAATAGTGTCTTAGGTATCCATGTTGGAACCTCAACTATTCACAATATATATTAATGACTTGCACAGTAAATAGGGAGTTGCATATTTAACAATGCTAATGATATAAAAACACAATGATATAAAAGCCTTATAAAGTAAAGTAGTGTAGGCAAAAAGCAAACAATTACAAAGAAGCGTTAATATGTTAAGTGAGCAGGAAAAGCTGGCAAATGGATTTCAGCATAGGTAAATCAGATATCTAAGACCGAGAAAGAACACAAAAATAAAAGTCCCTGGTGAACAATTAGAAACACTGATACTCAAAGAAATTTGCACATGATTTAAATAATCAAAAAGACTAACCGAATGCTGGGGTCTATATCTAACAGACGAGAAAACAAGGATTTTTTAAGCAATTGAGCTGCAGCAATACGAAACCCTGGTTAGAGCAGATGTGGAGCACTTGAGAATAATCCAAGGCACCGAAGCTTAGGAACGATATATCAGGCTTCGAATCAGATTAGGTTTACTAACACTTTCTTAGGTCTCCAAAGGCTAAGTTATCAAAATCGATTAAATAAATTAGTGTCAAATCCCATGGAATTTAGGTTAGGGGTAATTAGATCAAAAAATTGCAAGAGATAGATGGAAGAAGACTATTTCTATTGTTGGGGATCTAATACTAGGGATAGCCTAAAATTATTAAACAATGGGACTAGATAAATCTAGTCTATCTGGTCGGCATGGACAAGTTGGACTCTAGGGTCTGTTTCCATGCTGTACATTTCTATGGCTTTATGACCGCTAGAACACAGTTTGAAATAAATAAGAAAGTAGCTTGGGATCTATGAATTTATGTTTTATGTAAATACTCAGGAATACTCTATTTCATCTTTATCTTGCATAATGCACTTTTGCTTTATTGTTAAATCCTACTTTGCTGCAAAATTGAACCTCTTTGTTAAAACGAAACAAACACAAAATATAATAAATTAATCCAAATTTCAATTTGTGACCTGACTTTTGGAATCATAACAGTTTGGTGTTATTTGTAAGATTTGAGTTCATGGATTAGAGGAACTTGGTCTTTCGGTTAAAATAAGAGTTGTGCCGATGTTTCTTCGAACAATTTGAAGATAGTTCTGGATATTACTAAGTATTTTCTGGAAGTGGAAAACATAGCTAGGAATTGTTCAACATCTTTGATAAAAGTTAAACAGAGAGTGAGTGGATAGCTTGAAGGTAGAAGCTAATAAGGGTGAGATGCTGCGAGTGATTATCCAGCACCTATTCTAACATATCATCCAACCAGGCCGATTCCTGGGCTGGCAGGATTGAATATGAAGAGAGACATGATTGGTCCGGACTATATTTGCTGCAGTTCGGTAGAATGAGGGATGATCTTCATAGAATGGAAACAGGCCCTTCGGCCCAACAAGTCCACACTGACCTTCACAGCATCCTGCCCAGCCCCATTCCCCTAATCTATATGCCTCTGACACTCCAGGCAATTTAGCAAGGCCAATCCACCTAACCTGCACATCTTTGGGCTGTGGGAGGAAACCGGAGCACCCAGAGAAAACCCACACGGACACGGATGTGCAAACTCCACACAGACGGCCACCTGAGGGTGGAATTGAACCCAGGTACCTGGCACTGTGAGGCAGGAATGCTAACCACTGAGTCACCATGCCACCTGGTTACTTATAAAATTCCATTAGGACTATATAGGGTCCAGAACCAGAAGTCACAGTCTATGGATTCAGGGTAGGCCACATAAGACTGAGATGAGGAAAGACCTCTTCACTGAAGGGAGTGGTGAGCCTGTGGAATTCTCTACATCAGAAAATGGCTGAGGTGAAAACATAAATCCTTTCAAGGAGAAGTTAGGTACATTTCTTTGGGGTAAAGGGATCAATTGGTTTGGAGAGATTGATCAGCCACGATCATAGTGAATTGCAAAGCAGACTCAACAGGCCTATTCCTGCGCATATTTTGTGTTTCTACTTAGAACTGGAAGAAAGGTAAACTAAAATTGGGATGTCACAGCTGGGAAAGCGAAGATGCAGTTTGAAATGAAAAGACAGGAGTTTAAGGAAACACAGGATAACAGAGAAAATAAAATGTGAGGCTGGATGAACACAGCAGGCCAAGCAGCATCTCAGGAGCACAAAAGCTGACGTTTCGGGCCTAGACCCTTCATCAGAGAGGGGGATGGGGGGAGGGAACTGGAATAAATAGGGAGAGAGGGGGAGGCGGACCGAAGATGGAGAGTAAAGAAGATAGGTGGAGAGAGTGTAGGTGGGGAGGTAGGGAGGGGATAGGTCAGTCCAGGGAAGACGGACAGGTCAAGGAGGTGGGATGAGGTTAGTAGGTAGATGGGGGTGCGGCTTGGGGTGGGAGGAAGGGATGGGTGAGAGGAAGAACCGGTTAGGGAGGCAGAGACAGGTTGGACTGGTTTTGGGATGCAGTGGGTGGGGGGGAAGAGCTGGGCGGTTGTGTGGTGCAGTGGGGGGAGGGGACGAACTGGGCTGGTTTGCAGCCATATGGTATCAATGTGGACTTCACTAGTTTCAAAATCTCCCCTTCCCCTACTGCATCCCTAAACCAGCCCAGTTCGTCCCCTCCCCCCACTGCACCACACAACCAGCCCAGCTCTTCCCCCCCACCCACTGCATCCCAAAACCAGTCCAACCTGTCTCTGCCTCCCTAACCGGTTCTTCCTCTCACCCATCCCTTCCTCCCACCCCAAGCCGCACCCCCATCTACCTACTAACCTCATCCCACCTCCTTGACCTGTCCGTCTTCCCTGGACTGACCTATCCCCTCCCTACCTCCGCACCTATACTCTCTCCACCTATGTTCTTTACTCTCCATCTTCGGTCCACCTCTCCCTCTCTCCCTATTTATTCCAGTTCCCTCTCCCCATCCCCCTCTCTGATGAAGGGTCTAGGCCCGAAACGTCAGCTTTTGTGCTCCTGAGATGCTGCTTGGCCTGCTGTGTTCATCCAGCCTCACATTTTATTATCTCGGATTCTCCAGCATCTGCAGTTCCCATTATCTCTAACAGAGAAAATGATAGTTTTTTTTAAGAAACTTGAAATCCAAAGGGGTAGACAACTTAGAGAATGTGTGTTTGCTGTAGGATAGCTTCGAATCAAGAAAAACAGAGGTACTAGCTTTGAGGATGATTTTGATTGCAAAGTGGGATTTGATTTAACTAAGAATCCAAGCTGCGTGCCTAAATTTAATGAGAATGGATTTGAAAAATATTTTACCTCGATTGAGAAAGTCGCTCGACAGATGAAATAGCCACAAGAGGAATAGATCTTAATGTCACAGAATATTTTCATAGATGCATCAGTTTATCCAAATAATAATCTGCAGTGAATGACACTGTCAAAGAGGTAATACTCAATGCTCATGAAGGTGTGCATTATCAATTAAAATTTAGGATTACAAGAAAGAAATGTATTCAGGTATTTATGGAATTTGCAAGGGAGACAGAACGACTGAGGGATCAGTGGTTTAGATTAACCATGCTATAGAAAATAATTGAATCATAGAATTTTACAGTAGTGTAGGAGACCATTTGGCCCATTACGTGTGTACCAGGTCTCAGCTAGTCACATTGTCCAGCCCTATCGCCATAGCTAATCACTTTCAAATATATATCCAGGTTTCCTTTGCAAACTCCAATGGAACCTGCCTCCACCACTCTTCCAGACAGTGCATTCCAAATTCTAACAATTCTCTGAGTGATGAAGCCTCTGCTTATCTCACTCATAGCTCTTGTACTGACAACCGTGAAATTATGACCCCTAGTTAGCACTAAATAGTGGAAACAGAATATCCTTCTTTTTCCTGTCAATATTGTCACAATTTTGAATACTTCAGTAAGATCATCTTTAATCCTCTCTGATCCAAGGAGAAAAAGCTCAAATTCTCGAATCCTTCCTTCCTTGCATCGAAAATACCTCATTCCTTGTATCTTCCTAGTGAATCTCCTTTATGCTTCCTCCAAGGCTTTAGCATCCTTCCTTAAATATGGCACCCAGAACTGACCACAATATTCCAAATGCAGTCTCACCAATTCTAGAAGTGTAGCATCACTTCTTTGCTTTTATACTCCATGCCTCAATTTATAAATCCAAGGATCCTATGATCCTTCTTAACATCTGTTCCAACTTGCCTGCCTACCATCAGAGAATTATGTACTTGTGCTCCAAGGTATTTTTCTACCTTAAATGCATTATGTCACATTTCCTTGTATTTAAATTCATATGCCAGGGGTCTGCCCATTTGGCCAACTTGTCAATGTCTCCCTGAAGTCACTCAGCATCATCTTCACAATTCACTACGCTCCCTAACTTAGTATCATCTGCAAAGTTTGAGTCTTTGCCCTCAACTCCAGTCTCCAAATCATTTCTATAAATCAGGAAAAGCAAGGGTCCCAACTTCGATCTTGGAGGAACATCACTTTCAGCTGTTTGATACCTAACGCCTGTTTCCAATCTTTTGGCCAATATCAAATCCATACTGCCAAGGACCCATCAATCCCAAACATTTCTATGTGGCATCATTTAAATTACTTTCCACAACACTAGCTTCATCCACTGCCTGTGTCACCTCATTAGACACAACTTGTGCTTGACAAAGCCGTGTTGACTGTCTAGTATTTACTTATTTTTCTCCAACTGTAAATTTATCTTATCCCATATTATGACCTGGAAGAGAGACGTGTTATGCCAGATGTAAATCTTCACACCATCTTAAAAACAGTCATTTCTGAACTTCAGGGGCACCTTTCATTCTCACCGCCTCATTTGAGGAGAGATGTTTGTAATGCTTACTTTTAATTATATAATTGTGTGCAAAATGATGCAACTACTTGCAGTGAGGACACTCCTTTTCCCACACTGGAACTGCCTTCTTCTACTCTGATGATATGTTCCACTGCATTTGTGTCCTGCTGTTTCCCTGTGATGGTTCTGCCTGGTGTGCCTGGAACATCTGTCAGCTTGAAGTATGGCCTGGTTTGTTCTGCTCTGAAACTGCTTGATCTGTTGATTCACATTCTCGGTACACTTGCTTATCTCAAATGGAGTCTAATACAATTGGTGCATTCATTCTCAAGGATGGCCGGTTTTCGCTTCTGGACGTGGTGACCCCCTTCCCTCCAATTCCCACTCTACGACCCTATCTGGGATCCAGCGAGGTCTGAGATTTCTCCAGTGAGTATTGTATTGGCAGAGGCCATCACTTCACTGGGGACACTGCCTTTCAGAGGCGTGACCTCTGATTGGCCAGCAGATGTAAGAAGAAACGGAGTTGCCCTCGTCGTCACCAATCTGCCAGCTGCTTATATTTCTGTCCACGTCAGTATCAGTAAGGGTGACAATCGCACAGTCCTTGTGGAGGCAAAGTCCTGCCCTCACATTGACAATAACCTTCATCTTACTGTGCAGCACTATTGCTGTGCTAAACAGGACAAGCTTCAAAAATAAAAAACACTAGCAGCTCAAGACTGGGCATCCATGGGGCACTGTGGGCGATCAACAACAGAGAACTGTATTCTGAAGCAATGTGTAATATCACAGCCCGCCTCTACCCCAGCTGAACTATCCCCATCAAGACAGGGGATCAACCCTGGCTCAAATGGAGAGTGCATGCCAGGATCAGCACCAGGCAGACCTGAAGATGCCAAACAGTGAGCAACGAACAAAGCTAAGTGATCCTACAACCAACAGATCAGGTCTAAGCTTTAGTCTCACCACATCCAATCGCAAATGGTAGTGGACATTTTAAACGTCTCACTGGGAGAAGAAGGCTCCACAAGATGGCCATCCTTAGAGCAATCTTCAGCCGGAAGTACCAGTGGATGATCCATCTCGGCCTCCTCTGTGTGGTCACCAGAACTACACATACCTTCAGCCAATTCAATTCATTCCACATGATAACAAGAAATGGTTGGAGACACTGGGTACTGCAAAGGTTATGGACCCTGACAACATTCCTGCAATAGACTGAGGACTTGTGCTCCAGAACTTACCATTCCCAAGCTGTTCCAGTACAGTTACAACACTGGTATCTACTGGACAATGTGGAAAATTTGCCCAGGTATGTCCTGTACATAAAAAGCAGGACAAATCCAACCCAGCCAATTATTGCCCCATCAGTCTCCTCTCAATCATCAGTAAAGTGATGGAAGGGGTCTATCAGCCAGTGCCTGCTCAGTGATGCCCAGTTTGGGTTCTGCCTGGGCCACTCAGCTCCTGACCTTGTTACAGCCCTGGTTCAAACATGGACAAATGAGCTAATTTCCAGAGGTGAGGAGAGAGAATGACAGCCCTTAACATCAAGGCTGTATTCAACAGAGTGTGGCATCATTGAGTTCAAGCAAAACTGAAATCAATGGATATTGGAGCAAACTCTCTGGTGATTCGAGACATATGTGTTACATGGGCTGATGGAAACTGAAAGAACTGCGGATGCTGTAAATCAGGAACAAAAGCAGAAGCTGCTGGAAAAGCCCAGCAGGTCTAGCAACATCTGTGAAGAAAAAAAAATGTCAGAGTTAATGTTTTGGGTCCAGTTCTTGCTTGGAGGTCAGTTATATCAGTTCCACAACATCTCTGCAGGAGTTCCTCAGGGTAGTGTCCTAGGCGAAACCAGCTTCAGCTGCTTCATCAATGGCCCTCCCTTCATCGTAAGGTCAGAATGTGGATGTTTGCTGATGATTGCACAATATTCAGCACCATCTGCAATTCCTCAGATACTGAAGCATACCATGTTCAAATGCAATAAGATCTGGAAAATATCCAGGCTTGGGCTGGCAACTGGCAAGTAAGAGTTGCACCACACAAATGCCAGGCAATGACCACCTCCACTTGACATTCAATGGTGTTACTATCACTGAATCCCCCCAAATCAGCATCCTGGAGGGGGTACCATTGACCACAATCATGCAGCAAATTACTCACCTCCTGACTCCCCGAAGCCTGTCAACTAGCTACGAGGCACAAGTCAGGAGTGTGATGGAATACTCCCCACTTGCCTGGATGGGTGCAGCTTCAACAACAGTCAACAAGCTGAACACCATGCAGGGCAGTGCAGCCTGCATTCATTGGCACCACCCTCCCAAGCGTCCACTCCTGCAACACACACTCATGAGGGGCAGTGTGTACAAGGCGCACTGCAGAAATTCACTGAAGATCCTTTCGGCAGCAGCTTCCAAACTCTCTCTCATCATCTCGGCTTGGAAATGCGTCACCATTCCTTCACTGTCGCCGGGTAAAAATCCTGGAATTCCCTCCCAAGGGCACTGTGGATCTACCCATAGGACATGGACTGCAGCTCACCAGCAGCTTCTCACAGGCAGCCAGGGACGGGCAATAAGTGCTGCCCAGCCAGCCATGCCCATGCCCTGCGAATGAATAATTAAAGGTTCACTCCCCAATGTCCAGTCAGGTGCTTGAATTGCCCTTGATTCACTGCACGATTCTGAGACTATTGTTCCACACCAACCACCTTCATGAATGACCATTCATTCAAACTAGCAGATGCATTGTTTCATGATAATGGCAGTGTCAAATCCATTTACATTTCCCTGCATGCAACAATATCGGAACATTGCCCAATCTCAGGTGAGTTATCACAAGACTTCCAATCATTGTCGGTCTTTGGTTTATTAAATGCAATAAATACAGGCAGTAGTATTTACAAACAGTTTAGAAATGGTTATATTTTATAGCTGTACCTGACAATTTGGTTCCAGATTCAAATGTGTCACAGTTCAAAGTTCAGTGGCTTTCGGAGTTTAGGAAACCCATATTTATGATAAAATAGCCCTTATAAAATTCTCCCAAAGTCTCAATGTCAAAATACATGTACAGAAAATGTATATAAAAAAGTTAAAATGCAACAGTGTAGGAGAATTTAATTGCCCTGTCCGTTCTCAAAAGCTTCTGTCCTCTCCTTTAACTAGCTCATTTTTGCCAGATGAACAAGATCAGTGCATTATCTTAACAGTAATATTCAGCTCATGTACCTGACATCCTAATAAGTGGGACACTGTTACAATTTTGTTTTCTGTTCCATTTGGTCCAATTAAAAAAGGGTAGCACAGACAGAAATGCTCTCCTTTTGCAGAGCTAACTGATTTCCTACATTTTATTTAACTTTCACATGGCTGTGGGAGGAACCATCCCAAGGCAGACTTCAGTGGTTTAGGAACTCCGTTCAATATTATCATCACAAGAGCAACTAGGAATGTTCAACGTTAGTTTCAGCAGGACCAACGACAGCAAGGGAATGAATGACAATAAAATGAAATGAATGGATGACACAAGAAAACCTCAGCATAATCAAATGCGGCGAGTAAGTATTGGCTTGCTGGTGTTAGCCATAAAAATATGCAAAGCAAATAATTCACATAAAGCACCATTTTAAAAATTCAGACATACACAAAAAGTTGTAAAGTGTTACATATTAATCTTTTTTAAAAAGTTATATAAATTGCACTAAGGCTTCCCTGGCAAAAGGAAGATAAAGCTTCAGGAACCAAAAGAGACAGGAGGCGAGAATAAGGACTGCAGATCCTGGAAGGCAGAGTCTACAAGTGTGAGGCTGGAAAAGCACAGCAGGTCAGATAGCATCCGAGGAGCAGGTCTGACGATGGGTTTTCGCCAAATGTTGACTTTCCTGATCCTCGAATGCACTCTGACCTGCTGTGCCTTTTTAGCCTCACACCCATAGACTTGAAACAAAAACCCTGTCATGGCAGAGCTTCCTCAGGATGTGTTGGGAGTTGGGCAAGGATGAGGTGGGGGGGGTGTGAGGTGGATGGGGTGATGGGGAGAAGACAAAGAGAGCGTGAAGGAGCTGAGGGGAGAAGATGGGGACTGGTGAGATCGGGGGTGGGAGGAGAGGCTGGCAGAGTTGAGGGGGCTGAGGAGGCAATGGGTACATGTGAGAGGGCAGAGGCGGATGGGAGGGGTGATGAGGAGGAGGATATAAGGGGAGGTGTAAGAAAAGAAAAAAGAAGGGATGATGGATGGAGGAGAGCGAGGGGTGGATGGTGGAGAGCTAAGAGGGTAGGCTGGGGATGCAGGGGGTGGAGATGGTGAGGAAGGAGGGGGTGGGAAGGGTGGATGGTGTCTTTGGAGGCTGGGGGAGGGGCAGAGAAGATGAGAGCTAAGATGGAATGTGGAGGGTGAGGAGGGAGGGGACTGGGAGAGGTGAGGGGTTGAAGGGGAGTGAGCAGAGGGGATGAAGGGAGAAAGGGGTGCAAGGTGGAGGCAAGGAGGGAAAGGCAGTAGGGGCAAGTGTTGTGGAGGGCCGTGGATGGGAAGTGGAGAAATGTGAAGCAATGGTCTGAGTAGGGGATCTCGGCCTAGCATAGTGTACATTTTTCTTTCTGAAATGGAAAGTTAGAGTTAATTTGGAACAGTTACCTTATGAATAAAAGATTGAGTACTGTAGGCCATTACCCAATAGAGTCTCAAAAAAGATACGTATTCTCATGGAAAAAAAATGTATCATATTCCCATATGACACTGAGGGATGATACCATGATAGATGCTAAACTAAAGTTAACCTCTTTGGGGAAATCTAGAGCTAGGGAGTGTGTTTGAAACAGTGAGGGCTTCACGTTAAGACAGACAAGGAGATTGTTTTCCTCCTCAGAGTAACATCAGACTTCAGAATTTTCTTCCAGAGGACTGGAGTCCAGGTCATAGAACACAATCTGGGTTGAGGTAGACAGTTGAGTTCGCAAGGGTTATTATACGGTGGGGGAACTGTATGGGGAGACAAGCCAGAAAGTAGAGTTAAGTTCACATCCAGAGCAGCCACAGTCTTACTGAAGGGCAAAGTGGGCTGAATGGCCTCCTCCTGTTCCTATTTCTTTTGATATTGAAAAATTCTGGGCAGGAATTGAGGTCGAACTGAGGGGAAATGGATACAAATTCCAAGGCACCTGTTGCTTTCTGAAGAGCCACTGACAGTGAGGGACCCCAGGCATGATTTCAGTAACATTTGCCTTGTGAGTGGAAACGTCATCTGCACAAGTTGAAACTCTGAATTGAAAGGCAGAGTTCCACAAACCGTGCTTCTGGACAGGAGGCAGTTGGCCACTGGGAATGGTGTTTTACTACTTAAGGCTATTCTTCTTTGAGAACAGTGCTCTCAGTTTGAAGCATCTCTTCACCCAGATCAGTGCTAGTGAATTTACATGATTCTTCATTTAGCACCTACAGCGGGGCGGGGGGGGGGGGGGGGGGGAAGAAACAAAGAGACATAAAAAAGACACATTAAAGATGTTAGCCATTGATTTCAGTTTGACTGCCCCAAGAAACTGAACCTCTCCTCGTGGGCAGAAACATGCTAGGCCTATTTCTTCCAATCCTGTTCTCCCTTGTCCAGAGTCTTCCAATCCACATCTGTGACTCTAAGGCCCAGTGTCATGACAATAGTTTCCATTTTCCTGCTCTATTAACTTTCCCCATTAAGTGTCCAACCTCCCCCACTCCTCTGTCCACCAGCGTTTTAAAGGACAGCATTTCCTCAAACCTCACAGTGGATTTCATTTTTCCTCATCTCTCTTTAATGAGCCAGCGCTTGTTTTTAAACAATAACCCTCCTTTTATCACAACTGTCTCTCAAGGGGAAAACAGCCTTTCCCTGTCTATTGTGACAGAAGGTTAGTTTGCTGCAGCCATGTGTTATCAGGAAGTGGTAATGTCTTGCTTCAGTTGTATAACGACATGCAGAGTGCTGTGTGCAGTCTAGGTCTACACTAGAGGAAGGATATTGTTGCCATTCACAGGACATAGCAAAGGTTCACAGTGGAGCTGTCCTATGAAGATGGATTGGACAAACTGAGCTGTAGTTTCTGGACTGTCACAGAATTAGAAGGGGATCTCATTGAAACCTGCAAAATACTTAAGGGATTGTCAGGGAGGTGCAGTTAAGAGGTTACTCGAGGCTGAGGAGCCTAGGCCTCGGGGCGGGGGCGGGGGTATAATTTAAAAGTAAAAAGGGGAAACCATTTACAATGAACAGGACGAGAAATCTTTTTACTCAGAGGGTCGCAAATCTTGGGAATTCTCCACCACAGTAGCTCACGTGTTAAATAATGTGTAAAAAGGTAGAGATGGGTTGATAGATTATGGTATGCAGCATTATGGGATGGGGTTCAGTAAAAGGCACTGAGTGTCTTATCATCCACAACTGTAGTAAACAGCAGAGCAGGCTGGTCAGGATAAAGGGCCTATTGCATTTCCAATGTTCCAACATTAATTCGATCTTGTACATGCTGTCAACGAGGAAAGTTTTTTTTTCATTGCCCATTAATTGGTGGTCTGAACACAACAGAGGCAAAAGAATCCCCTTCACGTGTGGGTGAAACATCACTGCTAGAAGTCAACACAATGTATGCTCTGAAGAAGAGTCATCTTGACTCAAAACATTAGCGTGTTCTCTCTGTGGATGCTGCCTGACCCCGTTGTGATTTTCAGCATTTTTTTTTGTGTTTTCATCCTGGACATACTTACCCATGTGCTCCACTATTCATAGAACATTCTGCATTCTCCCTGAAAATTACTCCGGCACAGCAGCAAAATAAAACAACATTCCCATTTCTGATTATGATGAGCTGTGAAGTCATCACGAAAGCTCACTTACGGAAAGATTTACAGCAACAGCTCTATCTCTAAACTGTCACTTGTTTCCATTACCCATACTTACAACTTGCTCATGTTTATCGATGTTGTTTGCACTGGCATTTTCAGATCGATTTCTAGATCTCCTTTCATTCCGATTCACAACTGTTGATGATGGAAGTAAGAGTGATTTAGTGAAATTAGCAAAGAATTTCAATAAACAAAATCTTTCTCAAAACAAGTTGAACTTTAGCCTTCATACTACCTTCAGATTAACAGGCTGCATGAAATTACTCTCCACTCACTTCACAATTCTTCAGCTGAAAAAGCAAAGAAGCTTTGCAGAAATCTGTTAAATCTCGCGCCATCATTTCAAAACCCGATGACATTATCCATCAGCCTTGGGTGGCCTGGCAGTGTCATAATTGGCAAACAGAAATGTGCAAACAAAAGCAAAGCAACAAGTTTGGCAAGAGAAAAAGAAATAAAAGATGGGTATTTCTTTCTTGCTTATGTATGTAACTAGACCAAGAACGTCTCTGTGGCGAAATGACCTGCCACTGCACGTTCAAACTATGAAGATGTCCCTTACGTTATCACTTTTGCATTAACTAATCTTCTTTCTGAATTCCAGGGCTCTGAGGTGCTGACAGTTTCAGCAGTGGAGAGAAGGCCTCAGAGGTTGCAATGATCCAGCCAGATTCACTTCAGACAATAGATTTCATCGTCCTAAATCCCAAGTCAAACATCATTAACCAGACACTGTTCACGAGAATGAAGTCTCCTGATCACAAAGGATTATGGGACCACTTACATGGGACTCTGATGCAGATACTGAACTGACATTTGTCCAGTCTATCCATACCCAGTTATATTACTCCAGGGTCTATCACAGTGCCAATGTGCCAACCTTCCACACTCCAACACTCCTGACATTAACCAGGTAGTAAGAGTCAGAAAAAATAAACAAATTGCTGGAGAAACCCAACATGTCTGACGGCATCGGTGGAGAGACAGCAGAGTTTTGGTGACTTTTCCTCAGCATGGATGTTAGCGAGGACGGAGTGCTCTATACGCTGAATGCACGCGGTGGTGGGGGGGGGGGCAGAGAGAAAAGGAGTGAGTGGATAGGTAGTCGTGGAGCCCAGACAGACAGGGAACAATGGTCAGGCAGATGGAGGGTTGGATGGTAGTGCACCAGGCAGAAAGCCGATTCAACAACTTTAGAATCTGAACGCACCCACTTACAGTCCTCATTGTCAGCTTTTCTTTCTCTCTGGCTTTTTATCATCCATCCCTTCCTCTCCCTGGGTGTCTGGGCTCCATCTCTGTCTGTGCACTCAATCCTTTAGCCACCTCATGCCCCTGTCTTCAGCAAACACCAACTTTTTTCCAGCTACTATCAGTTCGGCAGAAGGGTCACTGGACTTGAAACGTTAACACTTTTGTATCCACAGATGCAGCCAGACCGGTTGAGCTTTCCCAGCAATTTCTGTTTCAGATTTCCAGCATCTGCATTTCTTTTATTTTCACGATTTAAGTGGAATTTCACATTCCCAGCCCACTGCTTCTGTTGACTCAGTCAAAAAGTTAGTGGCTGGATAGTCATGGGCTAAACATACAAAAAAAAAGGTTCCCACATAGACTTTCAGTGGTGGTAGAGAGTGAGGGAAGTGGAAAATTTTTTGATACAACCCGCATCAACTTACGTATAGCGTGAAAGATAAGAAGTGCCAATAGGAAAGCAATTGACACACAAGAAGCAACAGTCAAGTTTGATTGTAGGTTGGCTGCTGGTTCACATCCTTTGTCTGCAATATATGATTGCAAAAAAACAGAAAAGATGGTTAGAATTTGATGCAAGATATTTTGTTTGGCTTTATACAGAACACAAATCATTTGAAACATTTGAATGGAAATGCTGAAATCATCATCCTTTACAGGAACAGCATTCATTGCCCAAAGCACATACAACATGCATCATTAACCTGTTACAATGGGGAAATGGCTGAACCCCTCTAATAACTAAATCAAAACACAAGCAGCAATCTATTATGATCGGAGTACAGGTTCCCTTCTAATAATTACCTTCCAAAAAAAAACCCCAGAGAAGCTACCTTGCCCATCGGAATCGATTAAAAGAAAGAAAATCCCTGATCTCCACTTTACAAGTAAGAAGAAACAATTTATTTATTTAACCCTAACAATGAACAAATTAACACAATTACTAATAAGCTGACAATTTCCCCCCCAGACTACTAACAACTCCCAACTGGTCTAAATTCTACTTGAATACTGTTCAAATAAACAAAAGTCCCAAAATTCATTGGGACCTTTGAAGTGGCTTTTTAAAGAGGAGTTTAAAATTATTTGTGAAAACCAGGTTTATGTCTCAGATAGCTGACTTGCTTTTGCTGCAGACCGCAGGTGGCTCTTGTTCGATTTTCCAAATGCCCTCATCTGTATACCCGTGATGACAACAGTATTTCTTCAGTCGAATTGGGTCAATGTTGTCACCACCGCCAGTTATTAAGTTCAATTGGCTTTGAATCACTGAATGCTTGTTTTAAATTAACTGGCCAAATTCAAAACATGTTTTGACAACAAGACTGCTTTTTTAATGTAATTTTCACTTAAGGTTTTCTGTATAGTGTGTGCAACTTCCAAGTGTAGACAAAGCGTGATTTTTTTTGTTAAAGGAACCAGGCACTCTTTACCAACACTACAATACTTTTAAACCAATCATTCCAACTTCCTGCTTTCCAGTTCATGAATACTCTACCCAACTTTGTAACAAACCTGATGCTAAAACAGAAAATAATTAATTCTGTTGGAAACAAATTCACTTGGATCACTGATTGTATAGAAATAAATAACAAATATTCAGTTGTTTTCACTTTTGGATAAAAATAGTTTTCTCCATTCGATTCCCTTTCCAACATGAACTAGGAAGGCTGAAATGCCAACTTGCTCCCCCATGGAACTAACCAGAGTGGCCCAGAATCAACAGAGCATTGTGCTTTCCTCCTGGTTAAAACACCAGCTCTCGAAAAGGACCTTCATACTTAAAAGTATTCTACACTGCTGATCCTAATTTTCCTGGTTACACTAATTGATCCACACAAGAGGCTGCAGGAGTTGAAATGAGAAGTCCTGGGTCTCCTCTGAATTTAGTTTAGAGACTCCAGAATTGTAGTCCCTGCCTCTCTTGAAATGAAAACACTGACAATAGACTCAATGGCTTTTAAAGCATTATCAAAATTTGACAAAGGAATTCATAAGACATCATTTCCAACAAGAGGAGAGAATGTAGAACATGCTATCTTGTCATATACTTGCAGGAAAGAATTAGTACAATTCAATTTTAACGAGGTAGCATTTGAAAAAGAGAAATGAAAATGTTAGGTTATGTTTGAGGAGTTAAGCAGGAAAGGAAGAAGAGAATGTTTGAGTAGATCATTAATGTTGATGGAGACTGGTTAGGCCAAGTGGTCTTTTTCTCTGCTGTGTATTTTTATGTAGCTCTTAGATTCGACAGTTTTAGAGCTTAATTATACAACTGAGTTCATTAAGATTTAGTTTGGAAGAGATATCTGTTCACATACAGAACATTTCACTATATAGAGAGTAGTTGCAATGGGAACCGTTGGATTTAAGAGGAGAAAACTGGATAAATATTGGGAAGTAATACAGGGCTAGGAGGAGACTGCAGAACAGTGTGGCTAAATTTGTAATGGTCGAGTAAAGAGGTAGTGCATACACAGTGGACCTCATTGTCTCATCTTTCCAGTGTAAAAGGAGGCTATGAACAGTATTCATTGGGAACGGGCTGAAACAACTCAGCAATTACGTCGCCGAATCACATAATTGCTGACGGGATGTTACGTTCAGAACAGATGTGTTAGCTATCCATTTTACGCATTTCCAACTCACCACCTGGATAGGTTATCCCTGCAATCAAGGATGCAGACAGACATATCACAGCAATTTCACCCGACGTAGATAGCACACCCACGACCATCAAAACGTAAGCTGGCAATAAATAGATCGGAATTGCTGATTACATACTTAGCTGTCACAGATGAACTCGAATGCTGATCTGTTTGTCTCTTGCCGCGCATCTGGCGAGCGCAACTGGTCAAAAAGAGAAGTACAGAGCAACTTTTCCTAATCCTGTGCTCGGGATTATTGGATCAAATGAAAACACAGGTTGGGAAGGGAAAAGCACACATCTTTACAATCTGCTGAATACTTTATCCACTTAAAAATTAACAGATTAAAAAGTGGAGGCTGTTTGCATCTTCCTATAAAAAGGTAGAAATCCAAAACAATCACAAAAAAAATGCTGGTCTGGCAGCACCTGTGGAGAGAGAACCAGAGACAACATTTTGAGTTGGGTATCACTTCCTCAGACCAGAGGAAGAGTTATACCAGACCATGAGAAATAGGAGTAGGCCATTCAGCCCCTTGAGCCTGCTCCATCCTTCAACAGATTCACTGACAGCAAGGACGGTGTATCTCCTTGGGATCTACAACTGGATCCACTATAGTTGGATACTAACCAACCTGCTGCAATTTCCTCCGACCAATTCTTAAAATTCACCAGAAATGCGACAAATCTAAATTTCAAATCACTCCCTCAAACAAATTTCCCGATCACTCGCTCAATATGCACCCCAAGGAGAAGCACATTCTCACCATCCCTGTATCTGATCATGAGCCTTTTGGCAGCACAATGTAAGTCCATAAAGTACAGGTGAACTTACTTTTGATCTTCGAGGTCTCCGTGGAACTTATCACATCACAAGCCATCAATGTCAATAACACAGTTGGGATTAGCAGCAGACACAGGACCACCAACACAATCACTATGATTGTTGCAACTTCTATTGAATAGACAAAAACCAAATACAATTACACACATTCATGGAATAAAGAGCAAATACCTTCACTGGTTAATTCACCATCTCAGTATATAAAAGAATGCCCAATATATACTGAACGGGGCTTTTACGATCACATTGAGGGGAATGCAGGAGGCTTAATATTTGGGCTTTCAGGATGGGATTATTGCATCAGGAACTTAATTACAGCTGACTTTAAAAGGTCTTTGAAAGCATGCTGAAGGATCAATTGGACACTTCCAAAATCAGGTGAACAAATTGGGCTTTTATTATAAAACAGACGATTTTGAAAAAATGCCTGTCCTCAAATTTTAAACTTGAATTTAATTTGGCAGATAATTGTATTTCTACAATACAGTGTAAGGGCAAAGAAACAGGAGTACAGTACCTCCAATTACAATCCAATACACAAGCACTGCAGTAAGAAGGACCAATGCCAAGATTTCTAATCCATATTTAAGAAACTGGAGATCTAGAGTAATAAGTACATTCAAATCAATATTACTTAAGAAAATAATATGCACATTCAAATCAGTCACTCCATACAATGGAACTGAATTTAAAATAACAAGGGCAATACTTACTTGTTTAACATTGCTTCCATTGTTAACGTATGATATTTTTAAATTTTTGACACCAAACTCTAGAAATAGTTTGCTCTTACATCTTTCAGCCTTGTAGCATGAAATTATTGTGCAGATAAAGGCAGAAGCAGCAGTGACCAGCGAAGATATGGACAATCCCAGTGTGCAGTCACGAATTTGTGACAAATCTGAAACAGAGAACTTACGTTAAACTTATCACGTTTTCAAAGCTTCCACAAAGTGTCTGCTTTTCCTTAAAAATGCAGTTCACAAGACAGTCTGGAGTGCTTGAAATAGGACATTTTGCACTTAGCATCCAATGCAATATTTGGTTGTCACCCTCTCCCCACACTAACTCTTTCAAGATGAGCTACAATACACTTACAGGCAGTGTGACACATTCTCAGCTATGCATCAACAATGTGTTTCAACTGCAAGACGAGAAGCATATCATACATAACCAGTGCTCTGTTTCCTACAGTTTGTTGTCTGTCTGAAAGACACTGAACTTCGCTGAGATTTTCCTGGTAAATGTTGTGACTGTCCAATTTCCTCATGTACGATATCAGTTTGTGCTGGCCGCCCAATGCTCTTCTGCTACCATGAAAATGTGCAACGTTAAGTTTTCAGATTAATGTCTTCGGTCAGGGCTGAGGGCAAGTGAAACAAAAACAGAAATTGCTGGAGAAACTCAGCAGGTCGGGTGGCATCTTTGGAGAGAAAATGGAGTTAATGTTGCGAGTCCATCGTTTCAGATCTCCAACAACTGCCACTCTTTTATTTGAGTGCAGTGGAGTTGACTGATGGCTTGACTCAGAAATAGTCAGAGAACATGAACCGTTTTCTTCTTCCCCCCCCCGGCCCCGACACAAGACACCTTTCTAAACTGAAGAACGCCCTTTGGCTTCTGTGTTTTGTATCCCTCGATTCCCTGCCCATTCATACATCAATGCAGATGCCTGTTAAATGCTCCTATTGAATCTGCTTCTACTACTCCTCTAGCAGTACATTCCAGGCACTTACCAACCTCTATGTAAAATACTTGCCTGTTACAGTACCTTTAAACTTTCTCGCTTTTACCTTAAGCCTATGCCACAGATTATTTGACATTGCTACCCTGGGAAAAAGACTCCAACTATCCATTCTATCCATCCCTTTTGTAGTTTTGTAAACTTCTAATCAGGTCACCCATCAGCCTCCGACATTCAAGTAAAAACAAACCAAGTTTGTCCAATCTTTCCTCATAGCCAATACCTTCAATTTATAGGATGCTGCGATCAAACCTGAAAAAGACCTTCTGCTAACCATGCAGATTCAGTAACGTATTCCATGAAGTTCAGTGCTGGCATGACACCAAGTGTGTAGGCTAAACATCAGAACCACTTTAAACAGCCAACCCTTCAAATGTCCATGGCAGGCAGAGTACTGGTAGTGCTCAATAAGCCCAAACTTAGAAATTGTAGAACATAGTTTCCCAATTTGATCTGACTCCACACTTGGGCAGCACTTAGTAAAATGTTCAGAGGCTGCCAAGAATCACTCAATAACCAACCGAAGATCATCAGTTTGCAAAGTGACTCACTTATACATACGAGAGGCTCCTTACATTCACATGAAGGGCTGAGTCCCCTGCAGCTAAAAGGCACTTCGTCCAGGCCCTACACCCTTTAATTTAAGCTAAAGCTTGGAAGACACATTTACTAAACACATTGGTGAATTTAAGTTGACTCACCCTGATTAAATTTAAATTTAAAGCTTCGGTAAAGTGTTTCTTGCCCATTCTTGATGCCTAAAGACTTGGCCATCAGAACACAATTGCCAACTGGTCAGCACCCTGTTGCTCACATAATAAATATTATTTGGTATTCTTCCATTTCTCCTGATGAGTGCAAGCTGAAAAACTTTGGCAACATGCATTTTTTTTCCCCATAACGAGCACAATCTGTACTAACAAGTAACCGTAGCAAAACATGATTTGGGGCAATCAATATACATTGCACGGAACACTTGGAAATTGTAACATTGTAAAACCAGTTGTCTCTCCATTCAAGCATGATCTGTCTCAAACATTCCTTGTGATAAAATGGCTCAACAACACCGAGTGAAGGAATTTCTCCTAACCATGCTCCTATTCTTGAAATTATGTGCAAAACACAGCTTACCATTAATAGTTAACAGATAATGAGCTTGGACAGAGCTGACAGGATTGATTGCAATGCAAGTATACATGCCACGGTCATCTTTCCCATCATTCAGAATGATGAGGCTTCTGTTTCCATCTACTAGTCGGTGACGGCGAGAGATGTTCCCTCCATCTTTCAGCCATTGATACTCATGAGGATGTCCAGAAACATTACAGGTCAGCATGATGGCAGGCTGGGGGAAGCTGCATCTGCTTAATATCAGAAAATTTGACAGCTTATCTGAAAGAGAGAAATACTGAATAAATAATTGCACTAACCCTAACCCCATCCTTCACAATGCTCGCAAAATGTGTGTTCAAAAGAAAGGAGATGTATTTATTTTAAGGGACAGTTGTGTAAAGAACACAGTGGTGAATTTGTCTGTCATTTTATCGAAGTCAGAAACGCAACGAATGGTCTGATGATGCAGTTTTACAGCACTTAGAATAATATTCATCAGGACAGCAGAGATTGTAAGAACTGCTGGAGTTGGGGACAAGAGTGTGGAGCTGGAGGAACACAGCGGGCCAGGCAGCATCAGAGCAGCAGGAAAGTTGACGTTTCAAGTCAGGACATTTCTTCCTAATGGTTTCCTCTCAAAAGTGGAGATTCTTAGTTTCCTCCCAAACCAGTGAAGTTGGCAGTTGGGGCCATGCTCTAAAGAGTGTCATCAAAAAAAAAAGACTGCTTCGATAATACAGCACTCCTTCAGCAATGTGCAGCTGGGTCGCTACATTAAGTCTTGCAAGAGTCCGATTTTACTTGAAATCAGACTTTTCTGTCTTCACAGATGCTGCCAGACCTTGTGAGCAGTCCAGCACTTTCCATTTTATTTTGGATTAATCTAGTTTTCCAGTAATGCTTTTACTTGTCAATTTAACAAGAGCATTAACCCAATCTGTTTTGAAGGACCAAATTAATTAACAAGTTGGTTTCTGTTGTCTCATTTAGTGTTGTCAAAAGTTCCAGACTGGCACACAAAATGTACTGTCTCTCATAGCTAAAGGATGATAGTGCACTATCCTTATGCACACTGCAGTTACTAGAACCAAAGTGCTTTTTCTCTTCATTCGCCAAATGTGTATGTCGCTGACTGGGCCAACATTTATCTGTCCCTAGTTGCCCTTGAGAAGGTGATGGTGAGCTTCCTTCTTCACCTTTAACATTAACAGAATCCATTTATTGATAGCAATAGCAGGGTGACTTATTAAAATGGGGAGGTAGTGGCCCAGTGGTATTGCGACTAGCCATCCAGATACCACGGTAATGTTCTAGGAACCCAGGTTTGTATCCTGCAAGAGTGGACGGTGGAATTTTACTACAATCATCAAGTATGGAGGTGGAAGAAAGTGCAAGAGAGATCTGCCTGTCCATTGGAGGATCAGGGGGCAAATGTATCATTCCCATACTCCTTATCATCCACTGAATTGAAAGCTGGTGAAAGGTTCACTGAACAGCTCATTAACTGGTTAGTTAAGAACTAAATTAGTCTGCAAGTACCTGAACACCAAAGTACCTGCAGGGGCAGGTAGGTGGGCTGGCAGGATGTCTGACATAAGTTTCACACTCCACCCATGCCCCTCCTGTGGCTTGCGTTTCAGGGTTGACAAACTAATGAGTGGATTGTCTCAGTGTTCAGTTCTGGGGCCTCAACTACTCGCCAGCTGGATTAATGACTTCGATGAAAGGGTGAACTGTATTGCAGCCAAATTTGCTGACAATGCAAAGGGTAGAAAAAGTCCGCAAATGGATACAGACAGGTTGTCAGTTGTCAAAAAAAATTGGCAATTACATGACTGTACGCCTCGGCAGGAAGAATTGAAGACGAAGAGCAGAAATTGTTTAAATGGAGAAAGACTGCAGAAAGCTGCAGTACTGAGAGATCTGCATGTCCCTGTATGTGAATCATAAAAAGTTAGCAGAGAGTTTATGACATAAAACCAGATGGAAACAGGGGTTGTGAGGAGGAAACAAAGAGATTTCAGGAGAGTTGGACAGGCTGAGTAAATGGGCAAATGTTTTTGTTGATGTTTACTCTGACTTGCTACAGTGATGTCGTAGTCATTAAACCGACCGCATGAAGCAGTGGATACGTTCGAGTGCATCCACTGGTGGGAAGAACAGAGGTGTAGAGTATTTTCTAGACAGTGAGCCATTTAGCGGTGTTAATGTTCAATAGACCAGGTATCCTTGCCAGCAAGTCACTGAAAGCTAACATGAAGCTGTAGCAAGTGTATAGGAAAGTGAATGAATTGTTGCCCTTCATCACAACAGGCTGTGTGTACAGGAGTAAACTAAAATTGTATAGTGCCTCGTGAGACCATGCCTGGGTTGTACACAGTTCTGACCCCACATAACTAAGGAAGGATGTACTTTCCTTTGCAGCCCTGGGCAGTGAAGGTTCTTTTAATGACTACCTGGATTGTCTATGAGGAGAGACGGAAGAGACTGGCCTTACTTCCCTGGAGTTTAGAATAATGAGAGGCGATCACAATGAAACTTAAAATTCTTAAAGGCAATATAGTGGCATCTTATAGTGGAGGCAGGAAAGATGTTTCCTGTCTGAGGTTTGCAACCAGGGGATGCAGTCTCAGAATAAGGGACAGGTTACGTAGGTACATCTGATGTATTTTCCCATAGCACAGATCATTGCCGCTTAAATTCATGAAACAAGCATACCTACTATCCATAGCTGAACATTTTGAATGATGATATCACGTAGATTGATGGGAAGTGTATAAAGACCCTCATCTGAAGAAGTTAAATGATGAAGGATGAACGATCCATTGGTTGGGAAGAATTCAAGGCGACGTGTGTACTTATTTAATACTGAAGGTTCTGCAGCCCCAACGTGAAACAGTAGCACTCCCGCACTGAGCCCATTCTTTGTACCCCCATTGGACACTTTCCATTGGTAAAATTTTGTTGTGCTCCGTTCATACTCATCAACTCCAGGGAAGAACATAGAGCTTCCGGGAGCACGGTAAGATTCCATTTTGACATTGCCTATGAGCAATAATAGAAACAGTGATTGTTGCATACAAAGTGTAGTGAGATTTTGGCACTGTTTCACGTGCTGAGATTGGACCTGTGAATCACCTTTTACTGTCAATAAGACAGCCACTGAACTCTATGGTGCAAAGTCACTGTGGCCTGTTTCAACATTACAGCATGTATACTCTCCACCATTTCCAAATGCCACTGTGGAAAATCCCTAGGGCACACTTTGCTGATGTTGAATCACTGAAAGGGAGGTGCCTCACAAGCAGTAGAAAAGGTCTGGAGTGAAGCCAACAATTTGTCAAATACTGTTAGTGGACAGAAGATTACAGACAATTCACTGGTGGTTTTCTGCAGCACGTGATCCCCCACTCACATGAATTAGAACAGAGGTTAGTCACCAAAGCTTTTATTTAAATTTGACTCAGTTTATTTACACAAAGTTTAATCCTGGTCTGAACAGACCTCAAAATTTGAAGAGAACAAATAGGAAAGGCTTGCATTTAAGCACAACTTGCAAACGAACAAATATTTTGAAGTGTAGTCGTTATTGATATGTAGGAAACACAGCAGAGGAACTTGTATAAAGAAAGGTCTCAAAAACAGCAGCTTGATAATTACTGGATAAGCTGTTTCTCTATGTTAGTTCAGGGATTATTATTGGTCAGGAGATCATGGAAAACTTTCATGTTTCTTCAAAATACTGTCCACAGAGGCCTTGGCATTCACCTGACAATACAGGCAGGGGCTTGGTTTAACATCTCACATGAAAGAAACTGTGAACTATTCTCTCATTGTCTCCAGCACTCAAGCCAAAAGCTGTCCTCCTTTTCTAGGGAAGTTGGTTTACTACCTCGCTGTCTGTGCGCCTCATCAGCTGTCACTATAAGTGATGCATTTTAACACACGACCTCACGTGGATTAACACAGAGGTACATCACAGGAGTTGTTCTAAACAGAATTTACTTTTACCGTGCTTTCTGCATTCCCAAAGGGACAACTCACTGCAGCAGTAAATGTCTCCGCTTCTCCCAGACAATTCATTTTTGCCAAATAACCCAGTGGAAACAGAGTCTTATCAACTATGTCAAAACCCTTTTAATGCCTCTAATAAATCTCTCCTTAACTTTCTCTACTCTAAAGATGACATCGCCAGTTCCTCCAGATTCTCCATAAAACTGAAGTCCCTCAATCCTAGCACCATTCGCTCCATCTCTCTCCACGTTCCAGACATCCCTCCTGATGTGTGGTGCCCTAAACTGGATACGACATGCCAACTAAAGCCTGTGTGATTTACAGAGGTGCACCTTAATATCTTTAGCTCTGTTGTCAAAAATGACTACTGTCTCATTGTTACACTGACTGTTGACTGTTACTTTGTCAGTGGGACTCTGCCAAAAAGTTAGTCTTTCCTCAGTTTACAGATTTCAGTCAAACAGCCCCTTGCTTCCTGATGGTGCCATTCCAAAGCTGTTCCCCGTTAAACCTCTACCCGCCCCACCCCAATACAAACTGCTTACCAACCACCCTGTGCCGCATATCGGGCATATCTGCTGGGAGGTGCTGACTCTCATGGAGGGTTCAGTTGGCTACTACCTCTGGCATAAGTACATGAGGATGGTCTTGCGTGCTCATAATCACAATGTCTAGCAAGGTGTGCTGGACAGGGAGTGACAGTGACACATCTCCTGCAGAAAGATATCACTCAGTCACAAGGATAGACACCTCACTCAGAAGCAGTATTGGCAGAAATGTCAACATACTTATCACACAGTTTGAGGCAAGTGTGAAGACATTTCCCAAAAAAATAGTCAGCTATGTTAAAAACAATACAATTTTCAGTTACAATTCAGGAGTATGATTAAATAGTCTCCACTTAGTCACATAAGTGCATTTCCAAATGAGTGCAAATCTAACAAAACACAAGAAGCTCAATGTCATCCTGGACAAAGCAGCTCACTTGATTGGCACCTCATCCACCATCTTTCATATTCACTCCTTTAACCACCAATGCTCAGTCGCAGCTGGGTGTATCAATGACAATGACACTGTTCACTGCACTAACACCAGGCATCCTTGCCTGTAGCTTCCAAACCCACAATAACTTCCATCTAAAAAAGGACAAGGACGGCAGATAAATGGGAACACCAACTCTTGTAAGTTCCCCTCCAAGCCATCACAATCCTGAGTTGGAAAATATATTGCTGTTCCTTCAAAATCCAGGAACTCCCTCCCTTGCAACATTGTGTGAACTACTTGCAGTGGTTCAAGAAGGAAATTGATTTGCACCTTCTCTGCAGCGATTAGGAATGGGCTCTCAATCTGGCCTTGAACCTAGCACCCATATTCTGAGAGTTAATTTGTAACATACATTTTAATTTGCTGTGTAGAAACACACCATCTCAGTACAAAAAGCAATATTTGTAATGGAATTATGGAACTCTAAGTAACTCATACAATGAGGAAACAATTATTTTAGCTTAGATTCAGGACTCACCACTGGTAATTTGGATGCAGTAACTCAGTAGAATAAACAGCTGAAGTAAGTTGAAGGCACATTTTGTCAAGAAGTATTCATTGAGGATCCTCATGGTTCAGTGACTGGCTGAACTGTTTGCTGTATGTAACATTAGAAATTAGACCATGTTAGAGACTCTGGGAAGGTGTTAAAAAGAAATGTCTTGCACTTAAAGCTGTTGAAACTTCAGAACTTTACAGGCAAAAGAAGTACTTTTGAAATAAAGTCACTGTTGTAATGTAAAGAAGTGAGACAACTGATTTTCACCCAGCAAGGTCCCACGACCAACATTTTACTTATCAAATGCTATTAAGTAGAATAAAAGGTACTTCATATGAACATTCTGAAGCTAATGACACCGTGCCACATATTAGGGTTGATAGGCAAAAGCTTAGGTAATGAAACTGGCTGTAAAAAAAGAGTGCATAAATGGAGGAAAATGAGATACAAGGGGGATAATTTATTGATTTTTATTGGTAAGAAAGCCTAAGAGTGAATTCTGAAGGGACGTATCCCATTGGAGAGACTAGAACTGGTGTGCAGGTCAACAATAAGAGGTCTTCTATTTGAAATCTTGTGTCAGAATTCTATTGATAAAAACTAGGCAATCCCTTTCACTTTTAATGGTCCCTCACCAGAGTGTAGGGAAGATCCACAAAAAAAACAAACAAACACACTATCTGGATAGTGACAAAGGATGCTGTAGGTTGCAGAGAGACAGAGATAAGCTGCAGAGCTGGGCTGAGAGGTGGCAAATGGAGTTTAATGCGGACAAGTGTGAGGTGACACACGTTGGTAGGAGTAACCGGAAGGCAAAGTACAGGGCTAATGGTAAGATTCTTAGCAGTGTAGATGAGCAGAGAGATCTCGGTGTCCATGTAAACAGATCCTGTTAAGGGCTGTTAAGAAGGCATACAGTGATTTAGCTTTTATTAATAGAGGGATCGAGTTCTGGAACTAAGAGTTTATGCTGCAGCTGTACAAAACTCTGGTGTGGCCACACTTGGAGTATTGCATACAGTTCTGGTCACCGCATTATAAGAAGGACGTGGAAACATTGGAAAGGGTGCAGAGGAGATTTACTAGGATGTTGCCTGGTATGGAGAGAAGGTCTTACGAGGAAAGGCTGAGGGACTTGAGGCTGTTTTCATTAGAGAGAAGAAGGTTGAGAGGTGACTTAATTGAAACATATAAAATAATCAGAGGGTTAGATAGGGTGGAGAGGGAGAGCCTTTTTCCTAGGATGGTGATGGCGAGCACGAGGGGGCATAGCTTTAAATTGAGGGGTGAAAGATATAGGACAGATGTCAGAGGTGGTTTCTTTACTCAGAGTAGTAAGGGAATGCCTGCAACGGTAGTAGATTCGCCAACTTTAGGTACATTTAAGTCGTCATTGGATAAGCATATGGACGTACATGGAATAGTGTAGGTTAGATGGGCTTGAGATCGGTATGACAGGTCGGCACAACATTGAGGGGTTCTATGTCTCCCCAGACACTGGATCTCTCATTAGAGATGGAGCATAGGAACAGGCGTTGGCCATTGAAGTTGCTCCTATATTCAATTAGATCATGGCTGATCATCTGCCTCAAAAGCACTTTCCTGTACTATTTCCACAACCCTCAATGACTTAGTCTCCAGAAAACTGCTTCTGTCTGGAACATGCTTCATGAACCCATGAAATTCCTTAGTCAAGTAAGGACCTTTCGACACTGTTGACAAATCAGCATCAAGAACATTCCCATGTGCTAACCTGTTACATACACAGCAGTCTAACCCCACCAACAAGTCCCATTCTCCATCATGATCTGTTCCGTCATTGGTCTGCCTGCAGATCGGCAACGTCGAATCGGGAATATTAAGGACTATCAATTATTCCGAGAACTCCAAGATCATAACTGCACTTTTCAGAGCAAATTACAGTTGGTGAAACTGTCATCTTATCTTCCAGAATATTACTTCTCTCACCATCAAAACCTCCAGAGAATTTTGATACAGTGCCTTTGGAAAAAAAACCAAGGTCTGATACATTTGTCTGTAATCCTTATTGTGCAGTCAGGGTTTTCACTGGTAAAACTAATCCATAGACTGGGAACTGCAGAATTATAAGAACTGAGGACGGTTCTGAGGAAGGGTCACTGGCCCCGAAATGTTAACTCTGCTTTGTCCTCCACAGATGCTGCCAGACCTGCTGAGCTTTTCCAGCAAATTTGTTTTTTGTTTCTGATTTACAACATCTGCAGTTCTTTTGTTTTTTTTGAATTATAGGCACTACCTGGAACGCATTTAGTTGCCTTGCCTCTGAGTTAAGGGTTTTTAAGTTAATGTTCTGCTCCCAGGACATGACAAAATCAAGTTTCCCATCTGATGCAGCATTGATGAATTAATAGAGGTACCATGAGACATTAAACTGTGGCCTGTCTTCCCTCTGACCAGGGGATAAAAATCTGATGATACTTTCAAAGAAGAGGGGATTTTTTTTGGCTATATTAATCCCACCAGTGTCAATATGTCTGAGCATTACTGTGTTTGCATTAGTAACAGCACTTCCTATATTCTGGATGCGAGTTTGCTCGCTAAGCTGGAAGTTTCGTTTTCAGACGTTTCGTCACCATCCTAGGTAACATCAGTGAGCCTCTGGTGAAGCGCTGGTGTTATGTCCCGCTTTCTATCCATTTAGGTTTCCTTGGGTTGGTGATGTCATTTCCTGTTCTTTTTCTCAGAGGATGGTAGATGGGCTCCAGATCAATGTGTTTGTTGAGTTCCGGTTGGAATGACATACCTCTAGGAATTCTCAACCTGAGCTACAAATCTTCTCAAAACTCGCTACTTCCTATTTACACCAGTGACTTTAATTCAGAAGTACTTTGATGCTATAGAGTGTTTTAGAACATCATAAGCTCATAGCAAGTGCAGTAATAAATGCAATATATAGGTCCAGCTTGTAGCCACTTCACCATTAGCATCCAGTCAAGAGATCAACCCAATTCAGAGAAGTGTAAAGGGTATGCCCAGAGCAGACCAAGGAAAACTTTAAAAAGATATCAACTTGATGAAGCTACAACACAGGGCTTGCCAAACTACAGAAACAATATGTGATGGACAGACCACAATGATTCCACACCCAACAGATCAGACATGAGCTCTGCAGTCCTAAAACACTGAGTCTGATTAGTCATGGACAACTGAACAACTAAGAGGAGGAGGAGAATTCACAAATACGCCCATCCTCAATGATGTGAAAGTCTAATATGAATTTTTTTTATTCATTCAAGGGATGAGGACATCATTGGCCAGGCAGCATTTATTGCCCATCCCTAATTGCTCAGAGGGCAGTTATGAGCCAACCACATTGCTGTGGCTCTGAGTCACATGTAGGCCAGACCAGGTAAGGATGGCAGTTTCCTTCCCGAGACGACGTTACTGAACCAGATGGTTTTTTCCTGACAATTGGCAATGGATTCTTGGTCATCAATTGACTCTTAATTCCAGATACTTATTGAATTCAAATCCAATCATCTGCTGTGGCGGGATTCAAACCCAGGTCCCTAGAACTTCACTTGGGTCTCTGGATTAACAGTCCAGCGATAATACCACTAGGCCATGCATACCAACAACTGGGCAAAATATTTCAGTTTCAGCCAGAAATACGGAGACAGTGATCTACCTTGGCCTCCTCCAAAAGTTCTCCAGCATCACAGTTGCTAGCCTTCAGCCAATTCAATTCACTCTACATGATATCAAGCAGCAGTTGAAAGCACTCAGTATTATGAAGGCTTTGGAGCCAGACAACATTCTGATAAGAATACTGAAAACCTGGGCTCCAGAACTAGCTACAAGCCACATCAAACTATTCCAGGACAGCTACCACACAGGCACCTACCTAACAATATTGCTCAGCTATGTCCTGTACACAAAGAGCAGGACAAATCCAATTTGGCCAACTACAGTCTTATCAATGGAAACATGGCAGATAAAATTTAACATTGAAATGTGACGTGATACATTTTGGTAAATGAAACGTTATGAAGCAATACGAGCCGACTGACAGAAACAAACTGTTGACCCTTCACTTCATCAGAACAACAGAGCTGGTGTGTCCATTATGTGGCTACGATGTTCTGAACCATTCATAGGCTCATTGGGTGGCACGGTGGCTCAGTGGTCAGCTCTGCTGCCTCATAGCACTAGGGACCCAGGTTCAATTCCACCCTCGGATGACTGTCTGTGTGGAGTTTGCACATTGTCCCAGTGTCCGCATGGATTTCCTCCAGGTGCTTCGGCTTCCTCCCACAGTCCAAAGATGTGCAGGTTTGGTGGATTGGAATGTTAAATTGCCTGTAGTGCTCAGGGATGTGTACATTAGGTGGGTTATATGGGGATGGGTCTGGGTGGGATGCTGCTTGGGTTGGTGTGGACATGTTGGGCCGAACAGTGTTTCCATACTGTAGGGATTCTATGATCTATGATCATTTGTGTCTCCTCAGACACTGAAGGAGTTCATGTCCACACGCAGCAAGATTTGCAAAACATCCACACTTGGGTTGGCAAGTAGCAAGTAATATTCATGCCAAGCAATGATAATTTCCAACAAGAGTGTATCTAACCACACTCTATTGACGTCCACGAATTCTCAATTATCAATATCCTTACAGTTATCACTGATCAGAAACCAAACTGGGCCAACCTTGTGCCCTTTAAGCCATGAAAGTAGTTCAAAGGCTAAGAGTTCTAGTAACTCACCCACCGTCTCCCCAGTGTTTATCTGTCCAACATCTACAGGGCACAAGTCAGGGAAGTGATCAAAGGCACTCCTGGGTGGATGCAGCCACAACACCCAAAGCTCGATGCTATCCAGGGCAAAGCAGTTTAGCACCACACCCACCACCTTTGACATTCAATCCCTGCACCATCAATGCACAGTCGCAGCAGTGTGTGCCATGGGTAAGATGGACCGCAGTAATTCACCAGGTTCCTTCAACAGCACACTCCAAACTCGTGTCTAACAACTGTAAGGATAAGGGTGGCAGAGATATAGGACAATTACGACCTCAAAATTCCCCTCTAAGTCACACTTCATCCTGACTTGCCTATATCCCAGAATGAATGAAAGATCAAACAAATATTTGAAGACGGCTACTCAAAAAAATATGCTTCATTACAAAAGCAACAGTCCATGAATATTCTTGTAAGGAAGTTGTGCTAAACTTTACTAAAAATCAGGCATCAGCTAAAATATTCTGTTCGATACCAGGCACCACACTTTAAGTGGAGAGTCACACTCATGGCGAGGTGCAGAAATAATTTATTGACATTGTGCCAGGGATGAAGGGTTTTATTTATATGGCCAGACTGGGGGAGCTGGTGGCAGAGGAAGTCAAGTGCAATTTGATAGAGGTGTTTCAAATCCTGAATAGTCTTATACAGTAAACAGACAGTAAAATATTCTATGAACGGAAGGATTGGGCACACAAGGGCATTGATGCAAGGTCAGCATGGAAAGAACTTGTAGCAACAATGAGAAAAAAAGTTATGAAATGTGTCACTATATTCTGTGCCACAGCCTAAGTGACTGTGGAAACAGATTGATCAGGAAGTTTCAAAATGAACTGGATAATCACTTGGAAGAGTAAGTAAGTACCAGGGTATGCAGGAGACTGGGAACAATGAGGTAAATCTGTCCACGTTGGTACAGGTGGGATGGGCTGAATAGTTCCATTCAAAGCTGGTTCACTCAATTAATTTAGGATGCTTTGTGACAAACATCTTGTCCTCAACTTCCATGTTTAGTCCATCCTCAGCACCATTCCCAGCAGGAGAAGCTATTTTCCACCAGCTGGATCAATTCTCCAAATGTGCTCAGTTTCTCAAGCAGAACTTAAAGATTTCCAAGTCTAATTTATCGTTCACCCTGACCCCAACTCGGGCAGTAGGTTCGGAAAACCCTTCGCATGTGAACTTGATTTTTGAATGAGTAGTTGGAGGTCATCTATTGCAGTGGCCATTCAGACTGCTCAAGTGTGATATTAGCAATGCCAAGGACATGGGTTCAGTTGCTGTTCTCGCCTACGGTGCTGGCTTCCACTCCAGACTAGTTCCAGCATCTTGTGCCATGGTCTTAGTGTCCCTGCCTCTGGTCCTGAAGGTCTAGGTTCAACTACAGTGTTGTGTTACAATACAACTGAACAGGTTGATTCAAAATATCTGCAGCTCCAATGTGCTGCACAGCCCTCAATCCTGCGCCAGGCTTGGATAACATGTCCACATTGTGTCTGTCTGTTGAAGCTGACCATGAGACAACAGCGTGACACTGTTGAAGGATCAGAAAAACATACAGGGAGTGTGACTTATCCTACGTTCACAATGTCTGCCTGTTCTTTTCTGTCCGTTCCATTTCAGAGTGGGGTCATCCTGAAAGCGTTTCTCTGGTACAGCATCTCCACTCTAACATAGAAAGACAGAAGATAGTAGCAGGAGGAGGCCATTCAGCCCTGCTCTGCTGTTCATCACAATCATGGCTGATCGTCAACTCAGGAGCCTAATCCTGCTTTCTCCACATAACCTTCGATCCTATTCACTCCAAGTGCTACATCCAGCTGCCTCTTGAATACACTCAATGCTTTGGCAACAAATACTTCCTGAGGCAATGAATTCCACAGGCTCACTGCTCTTCGGGTGAAGAAATGACTCCTCATCTCTATCCTAAATGGCCTACCCTGCATCCTAACACTGATCCCTATTTCTGGTCACACCCACCTTTGGGAACATCCTCCCTGCATCCAAACTGTATAGGCCTGTTAGATATTTATGAAATTCTATGACATTCCCGCCTCATTCATCTGAACCCTAGCAGAAACAATCTTAACCTAGTCAATCTGTCCTCATATGTCAGTCCTGCCATCCCCGGAATCAGCCTGGCACACCTTCCCAGCATTCCTGTGAGAGCAAGAGCATCCCTCCTCAGAAGAGGAGACCAAAACTGCACACAGTATTCCAGGGGTGGACTCACCAAGGTCCTGTATAACTGCAACAACACATCCCTGCTCCTGTACTTGAAACATCTCACAATGAAGGCTAACGTACCATTTGCCTTCTTTACTGCCTGCTGGCACCTGCATGCTTACCTTCAGCGACTGGGACATAAGAACACCCAGGTCCCACTGCACACTCCCCTCTCCCAATTTACAGCCATTCTGGTAGTAATCTGCTGTCTTGTTTTCACTTCCAAAGTAAATGATTTCACATTTATCCATATTATACTGCATCTGTCATTGATCTGCCCACTCACATGTCAAGATCATGCTGATAGATCTCTGCACCCTTACAGTTCACCCTCCCACCCACCTTGGTATCCTCTGGAAACTTGGAGATGCTCCATTTTGTTCCCTCATCCAAATCATTAATACGTATTGTGAAAAGCTGTGCTCCTAGTATTTAGCAGAATCTCTACCACATGATTACTGAGGTCACAGTTACACCACTGCACAGTTATCACACTCTCTTTCTATAGAAATCTCTATAGAGTCTGCCAGCTGTGGTTAGTTATTCAGGGTGTTTGGGAAGGCGGAGAATAAAGCAGGAGTAGGCGAAAAGCCGCAGTGGCTAATTGCATGCCGACTCAGTTTATCCGCCTCTGCTCCGATACTCTAACCACAAAAACATAGAGACAACAAAGTGCAGAGCTGGATGAATTCAGCAGGCCAGGCAGCATCAGAGGAGCAGCAAAACTGTTTCGGGCCTGGACTCTTCTTCAAAACCCGAAACCCTGCACCTCTGATGCTACGTTCATCCAGCTCTACACCTTGTTAATAAAATGTGAGGCTGGATAAACACAGCAGGCCCAGCAGCATCTCAGGAGCACAAAAGGTGACGTTTCGGGCCTAGACCCTTCAGAGATTGTTCTCAGATTCTCCAGCATCGGCAGTTCCTACTATCTCTACAAAAATACGCTTCTGACATCTCCTGGCCCCTCTTAGCAATCCTAAAAGTGGAATCAGATTCTAAAAGTAACCAGGGATTTTTTTCCCCCCTCATTCAGTTCAAAACTGTGTTGGAATTACTGATGACACAATTCTGCTTACACAACACCGGTCCTTACGGTGTAATTGTTTATATAAGTATTACATATAGTTACTGCGTGTTTTATCATGTAATAGCGATCATTTTCCGCCGCATTACAAACCTGACTTCAGCCAGCGCCTATTTTTCTGCACTGATTAAATGAACCCAAAGGATATCACTTTTCCACCCTGGAGTCATAACCATCTGAGTTACGCCGGACCCGAAACTTTACCTCTCTCTCTCTCGATGCTGGAGAATCTGAGGTAACAAGATGCAGAGCTGGATGAACACAGCAGGCCAAGCAGCATCAGAGGAACAGGAAGGCTGACGATTCGGGCCGAGACACTCCTTCAGAAAGTATGCTGGACTTGCTGAAGTTTCTCGGCTTCTTTGAGACAGAAGAGTTTTAATTCGCCCCTTTAACCCGATCGAAGCCCTTCAGGCCGCGGGCGAACGGTTCACAAACTCGCCCGATCGTCCGCCGGAACATACAGCTGTTTGTGTTAGGGAAGCCCAGTGTCTCTCCAATCCGAGAGAACAAAGCGTGGAGCTAGATGAACACAGCAGGCAGAGGAGCAGCAAAGCTGGCCTTTCGGGCCGAGACACTTCTTGAAATGGGGTAGAGGAACGGGGTTCTGAAATAAATAGCGAGAGGAGGCGGAGAGAATCAGAGATAATGGGAACTGCAGATGCTGGAGAATTCCAAGATAATAAAACGTGAGGCTGGATGAACACAGCAGGCCAAGCAGCATCTCAGGAGCACAAAAGCTGACGTTTCGGGCCTAGACCCTTCATCAGAGAGGGGGATGGGGAGAGGGAACTAGAATAAATAGGGAGAGGGGGGGAGGCAGACCGAAGATGGAGAGTAAAGAAGATAGGTGGAGACAGTATAGGTGGGGAGGTAGGGAGGGGATCGGTCAGTCCAGGGAAGACGGACATGTCAAGGAGGTGGGATGAGGTTAGTAGGTAGATGGGGGTGCGGCTTTGGGTGGGAGGAAGGGATGGGTGAGAGGAAGAACCGGTTAGGGAGGCAGAGACAGGTTGGACTGGTTTTGGGTTGCAGTGGGTGGGGGTAAGAGCTGGGCTGGTTGTGTGGTGCAGTGGGGGGAGGGGACGAACTGGGCTGGTTTAGGGATGCAGTAGGGGCCATTTACAATCCGACCCCACCACCCAAGACATTTTTCCATCCCCACCCCTGTCTGCTTTCCGGAGAGACCACTCTCTCCGTGACTCCCTTGTTCGCTCCACACTGCCCTCCAACCCCACCACACCCAGCACCTTCCCCTGCAACCGCAGGAAATGCTACACTTGCCCCCACACCTCCTCCCTCACCCCTATCCCAGGCCCCAAGATGACATTCCACATTAAGCAGAGGTTCACCTGCACATCTGCCAATGTGGTATACTGCATCCACTGTACCCGGTGTGGTTTCCTCTACATTAGGGAAACCAAGTGGAGGCTTGGAGACCACTTTGCAGAACACCTCCGCTCAGTTCGCAACAAACAACTGCACCTCCCAGTCGCAAACCATTTCCACTCCCCCTCCCATTCTCTTGATGACATGTCCATCATGGGCCTCCTGCAGTGCCACAATGATGCCACCCGAAGGTTGCAGGAACAGCAACTCATATTCCGCCTGGGAACCCTACAGCCTAATGGTATCAATGTGGACTTCACCAGTTTCAAAATCTCCCCTTCCCCTACTGCATCCCCAAACCAGCCCAGTTCGTCCCCTCCCCCCACTGCACCACACAACCAGCCCAGCTCTTCCCCCCCACCCACTGCATCCCAATACCAGTCCAACCTGTCTCTGCCTCCATAACCGGTTCTTCCTCTCACCCATCCCTTCCTCCCACCCCAAGCCGCACCCCCATCTACCTACTAACCTCATCCCACCTCCTTGACCTGTCCGTCTTCCCTGGACTGGCCTATCCCCTCCCTACCTCCCCACCTATACTCTCTGCACCTATCTTCTTTACTCTCCATCTTCGGTCCGCCTCCCCCTCTCTCCCTATTTATTCCAGTTCCCTCTCCCCATCCCCCTCTCTGATGAAGGGTCCAGGCCCGAAACGTCAGCTTTTGTGCTCCTGAGATGCTGCTTGGTCTGCTGTGTTCATCCAGCCTCACAATTTATTATCTTGGAGGCCGAGAGAAGATGGATAGAGAAGATAGGTGGAGAGGAGAGTGTAGGGAGGGGATAGGTCAGTCCCGGCAGGACGGACTGTTCAAGGGGGCGGGATGAGGTTAGTAGGTGGGAGATGGGGGTGGGAGGAGGGGATGGGAGGGAGGAAGAACAGGCTAGGGAGGCAGGGACAGGCTAGGCTGGTTTTGGGATGCAGTGGGGGGAGTGGAGATTTTGAAGCTTGTGAAATCCACATTATACCATTGGGCTGCAGGGTTCCCAAGCGGAATTGAGTTGCTGTTCCTGCAACCTTCGGGTGGTCACTGAGGGAAGCACAAAGGCTGCAGTCTGACTTCCTAATCACCGTTCACATCTGCCTTTCGCACTGGCCTGGAGGGGAAGTGACATATGCTGCAGGCTGGCGCCAGTTTCAAACTGGGGATGGGATGGGGTGGGGTGGGTTCCAGGGGTATGAGGCTTGCCCCCAGGAGGGCACAGTTTGAGAATTTTGCGGAGCTGTTGCCCCCAGCCACCTGTGGATATCGGGGTCCCTGGAGAATGGTTTGCTGCTCTCACAGTGATAGATTCAGGCGATGCCATCACCGCACACTGTGCCCAGAAAAACAAATGTGTACATTGCACACCTCCCAGCTCAGGCACTGGCTCCTCTGGCGGGGGGGAAAGCAAGGTCAGGAATCACACCACACCAAGTTATAGGCCAACATGTTTGTCTGAAAACACAAGCTTTCGGAGCCTCACTCCTTCTTCAGGTGTTCGTGGAAGAGGCGGCATCAGACGCAGAATTTCTCAGTAAAAGATCAAAGGGTCACATTACTGTTGGGGACGTATTAAACAAACCTTAGATACACCCACTCAAATCGACCTACAACATGAAAAGCATCTTAGGTTTGCTTAATACAAAGCAACACACCCAACCCCCAAACCTATAGTAACTCACTGAAACACCTTTCAGATTCCCAAACCATGCCAAGCAGTGGAATTTGAATTCAATAAAAATCTGAGACTTAAAATTAAAAGTCTAATGATGTCCTGGAGGAAGAGCCAATCTGGATCACTAATGCTCTCGAGAAAGGTAAACTGCTATAATGAGCCTCCATATGACTCAGAGCAATGTGGTTGATTCTGAACAACCCTCTGGGCAATAAATGCTGGCCTCGTCACCAATACTATGAATGAATGAAAAAAAACTCTATTGATGCACTCTTAACATATGGATTACCCTATTTCAAGAAAGCGACACACCATCACCTTCTGAATGGCAACGTGAAATGGGAAGTAAATGCCAGCTTTGCCAGTGATAGAACGTCTCAAATATGTAACATGAAAAGCCACAGTCATGGAACCAATTACAGCCCCAGCCTAGACCAGGTCATGCAAAGTAACCCAGTCAGCTCCCTTCCCCTTTCCAATCCTTGTTGACCTGTACATTTGCTTCCTTTGTGGACCTATTCAATTTCCCTTTAAAATCATCTTTTTTTTGTACCTCTCCAGGGAGCAGTGAGTTCCACTCATTACACTGAAACAAAGGTAATACTCACACCCCACTTGTCCAAAATCTTAGATGTGTCTCCTAATCTTTTTATCATTAGGGCCATGGGAACAGCTCATCCTGGTTCCCCTTTATCTCAGTTTGTCATAACCTTGAACAGGCATATTTATTCTCAAACCCTTTTACCTCAAGAATGACCCACATCTTTTCAACCCACTCTTGCCACTAAAATATCACATGCCCCACGATCATTCTGGGGAGATCTCCTCTGCACTGTCTCAAGAATTCTCACATTGTTCTTCAAGTGAAGTGACTCCAAAAGGACTCCATACTCCATAAGTTGGAGCTTAGCAAGAGGTTTATAAAAATTTTCAGCAAGATTTTCCTAGTTTGGTACTCAATGCCTTGACTGAATGAATTCAAGATCCCAAATGCTCTTCCTACAACTTCCTTAATATTGACTGGCAGTTTCAAAAATCAACGTGTGTACAACTCCAGGTCTCAGTTCCCCCTGCACTCTGTTGCTTCTCCCTGTTCCCACTGCCAAAATGCATCATTCCCAGTTCTCTGTGTTAAATGACATTTACCTGCTGTTTGCCTTTCCACTAGCCTATTTCCTGTTGTACATACCATCATCACTCTTCGCTAACTAACAAGTTTGTCACCATGGACGAGAAGGATTTTCTTTCTCTCTCAGAAGGTGGTGAGTCTTTGGAACTCTTTTCCCCCTGAAGAATAGTGAAGGCAGGGTCATGGGATATTCTTATGGGAGAGATAGATAGATTCTTGACAAACAAAGGAGTCAATAGCTTCTGAATTAACCTTAATTTATCCATTTGATCACTAGTCTTCAAATAGTGTGCCTGAAATTGGGTAACATTTTTAAACCAGGCTTTTATGTTGTATTGGCAAATATTTTGATTAAAATCTATTTGGACACCATTTACTGCATTCCCCTCATCAGTTCACAAAAAAACAAAATCCAGTAGACAAGTACAATTTGCCTTTATAGATCTGCACTGAGCTTTCTTAATTTAACTTAGACTCTTCCAGTGTGTGATAGTTTTCGTGATCAACATAAAACAATTTTTAAAAAAAGTCCTATTTAAGGAATGTGTGAAAATAAAAGTGAGCTCAGATTGTGCAGGATGTTAAAACCTTTACTACTACATACTGTAATATCCTGGTGAATATTCATAGAACCCAATTAATCAAGTTTCACTGGTGAAATTGCAGCATTGGCTTACTTTGAAGAATATCTATTCCTTTGAAGATTATCTGCAAAAAGAGTGCGTCCTTTTGAAGAAAGTGACACAGCAAAGACATAGGGCAGTTTGAACATCCTCAACATCCCTACTGCCACTAACCCCCCTCCCCACTCACAATATCCTGGTTTCCAGTGCCCATGCGAGTTTCCTCCTCTGTCACATTCAAACATTGTTTATCTTCCAACCCATCCTTCATCATTGCAGAGCTCTATTTCACCAACACACTTTTTCTAGGTCCCATCCTGTATAATTTTCAACTGCAGCAGTATTTTGCTGTGGCTTTCTGCCACAGCTTCAATTTTTTTTTCCTCCTTGATTCGTTCACGGGATGAGGGAGTCGCTGGCCGGGGCAGCACTTATTGCCCCTCCCTAATTGCCCAGAGGGTAGTTAAGAGTAAACCACATTGCTGTGGATCTGGAATCACACAGAGACCGTCTAAAGATGGCAGTTTCCTTCCCTAAGAAGGATTAGAGAGCTAGATGAGATTTTTTTCCGACGATTGACAATTGATTCACGGTCATCATTAGATTCTTAACTCCAGATATTTTAATTGAATTCAAATTCCACCATCTGCCGTGGTGAGATTCAAAGCTGGGTCCCCAGAACATTGTCTTGGGTCTCTGAATTAACAGTCCAGCGATAATGCCACAAGGCCATCTTTTACAAGTCTAGCTGATTTTCCAAACTTCAAAACTATCACTATCACTGCTTCCATGTCATTGTGGGAGTGCCATCACCATCAGATTACAGCTGTTCGAGAAAATCTCACAACAGGCAAGTGTTATTGTACAAATATTTGTCTGGACACCAGCTGACTCTTTATAACCCAGTGATGGCCATAACATGATTCAGAAAAATAAAAGAAATATTTAAATGCAATAACTAATTTAACCAAAGGGAATAAAAAAAAACAGAATCTCTGACCCTTCTGGATGGAGATGCACAGTTCTTGCAGTAATTTCTCTTTGTCTCAGTGTTAATGATGCCTCCTCCAACACTGAGACAGAACTCTCTTGTCCTAGATTCCAGCTCTAAGACTCCCCAACCAGGAGAAACAGCTCCTGTAGCGTCTATCCTTTAAAGCCCTTAGAGGATTGCAAATGTTTCAATAAGATCGCCTTTCATTCGTTTCAACTTCAGAGAGTATCCTCCCAATTTAATCAGCCTTTTGTCATCGGGTAATCTCTTCATCCCAGGATCAATCTGGTGAACCTTCGCTTTACTGCCTCCAATATCTGTACATCCTCATTAAATATTGAGGCCAAAACTGCAATGTTCCAGCTGCGGTCTCACTAAAGCCCCATGCAACTGCAGCAAGGCTTCTTTCTTCCAATTCCCTTGCAATAGAGGCCAATTTGTCATTCACTTTAAGACCATAAGACATAGGAGTGAAAGTAATGCCATTCGGCACATCGAGTCCACTCCGCCATTTAATCATGGCTAAGTCGATGTCTGTAATGTGCACTAACTTTCAGCCAGAACCAGAACTATAATACAAATCATTTACAAAAAAGGACTTACGGATGGCAAAGGCTGGCCTTTCAATGCAGCGACATTGCACAGGGAAATGGAGGGAGGGTTGGTGATAGTTACTGCACATTTAGAAGCTGGAGATTTGATGGGTGTGATAGTAAACATTATGGAAGGAGGTTGGGAGGCTGTCGAAGAAACCAGATTAAATCACACACCAAAGGTGCAGACTTCAAGGCAAAAAGATTTTATTTGTGTTATCACAGAGAGTCAATGCTGACAAAAGGTCATGTCCAAAGACTCTGACAAGCACAAAAAAGAAGCAGAATTTATGCAGTGGTACAAACAGATTAAAACAAACTGTGCCTTGCTAAAGCAAAGTCATTGCTCAGGCAACCAGACACACATTAATTGAAGTGGAACTCGGTGAAGATAAAAGTTTACAGATGCTGTGAGCCTGAAGTTTTTGCTACCTATCCTACATGACTTCTCGGGCTGGGGAAAGGCAGGCTGCAGTTACAGCAATATGTACAGTTTAAGAAAGCTTAAAAGTTTCTCTACTTTATGCTCCTAGTCACGTATTATTTTAACTCATTACTACTCAGTCTAAAAATACAATTATTCCACAGAGGCAATTAGAACATTTGGCTGCCAAAGGAAACACATGCCAGTTTTCAGAGCATCCCTACAGTGATTAAAAGAGGCTATTCAGCCCATTGAATCTGCACCAACTTTTCAAAACAACAAAAAGAATTCACCCTATTCCCATAAACCCCACATTTACCATGGCTATTGTAAGTAATCTCCACAGTGATGGGACACTGTGGACACCTAACCTGCACGTCTTTGGACTGTGGGAGGGAACCAGAGCATGCAGATGTAACCCACACAGGCAGGGAGAATGTTTTGCAGGTGGGATTGTTGGTGGGGGTGGAGGTGGGGGGTAGGGGGTGTCAGAGCTTGTTAGCAACAGTGTTAACTAGCAGAACAGACCCAAGAACAAAAACAGAAGTTGCTCGAAATGCTCAGTACGTCTGCCAGCATCCGTGAAGAAACGAAAATCAGACAGAGTTAATGTTTCGGGTCCAGTGACCCGTCCTCAGAAATGCTGTAGCAGGGAAATGGCAGAGAGAAATAGAGACTGTTTTTTGTATAGACACCCAGGCTGGAAGGGCAGTTTAAAGAGAGGGGAAGAAATAATGCTAACGGATGCAAAGTTTGACCAAAAGCAACTATGATTTTTTGATTTTATGCATTGTAGATCATAGAATCCCTGCAGATATGGGGTCATTTGGCCCAACAAGTCCACACCGCACCTCCAAAGAGCATCTCACCCAGACCTATTCCCCTACCCCTGCAATTCCCCTGTCTAACCCACCCAGCCTAAGCCTCCCTGGACACTATGGGACAACTTAGCATGGCCAATCCACCTAGCCTGCTCGTCTTTGGACTGTGGGAGGAAACCCACGCAGGCACAGGGAGAATGTGCAAACTCCACACAGACAGTCGCCTGAGTCATATACTGCTGAGGTTCCACAGTTATCTCAGAAAACTCAGCCTCACAAGTGAAAGTGCCATTTCCCCACATGCTCAAACTCAACTGAAAGTGCTTTCACAAATGGTAGCAGCCTGGGTCCAGTGATAGTAGTGTAACTCCATTCTGGCTCCTTTTCATTATGAAGAAGCCTTTCCCTAATTGATTCTAGAGTTCAACTGCGATTTTCCTTCTGTTAAAGAGAGAAGACAGAAAACAGTAAATTGATCTGTCAGGGAACAGAAAATGCTGACTTCTCCTCAAAGCATACAATAAACGAAAGAAAGTTTCTTAAACATGCGATGTATATTTTGTCTCTTTCAGCTTCCAATCAAATTTTCTTTTTCATCTTAGACAGTCATTTATAGGAAAGGCAGAATGTGGATGCCGGGCCAATATTTATTGCCTGTTCCTAGTTGCCTTTGGGAAGGTAGTGCTGAGCTGCCTTTTTGAACTGCTGCAGTCCATTCAATATAGGAACACCTACAATGCCATCAGGAAGGGAGTTCCAAGGTTTTGACCCTTCAGTGGTGGAAGAATAAATGATGTATTCCTAGGACAGGATGGTATATGGTTTGGAGGTGGGGGGGTGGGGTAAGATTCCAGGAGATGTTGTTTCATGGGAGATTGCGCGTTTGTAATATGCTGTCAAAAGAAACCTTCGTGAATTGTTGCAGTGCATCTTGCAGATGGTCAACACTATCACTGTGTGTCAGTGGTGAAGAGAGAGTGAGGGTGCTGCTTTTTCCTGGATGGGTGTCAAGCATATGGTGTGTGCAAAGAAAGAAATATCATTGTACATACTAAAAGCAAACAAACCAAAGAAAGAAACACCTTTGGTTAGTTTGCTGGATAGTGTCAACTCTAAGGCTTGTTTGTTTCTTTCTTCATGTGCCACTGTACAGTACCAAATACAAGTGACTATGTATGTATAAAAGGATTTTTTAAACAAACAAAGCATGTTTCTGAAATAAATAAATTGTTGGAGCTGCACCCATCCAGGCAAGAAGGGACAGTGTTCCATAACGCCATGCCATTTTATATTTATGGTTCTTTTTGTAAACCGTGAACTGAAACGAGAAGGAGTAGTTTTAAAACTAATTTCCGAAAGGGAGGCTGCATCTCTTGAAAGCAAATAACCTGATGTCCATGCCAAGCGTTACAATGCGTAGGAACTGAAATAGTTACAAACAAGGACCAGAGGGGATAGGGAGTTCTATATTTAGATGCAGGTCCAGTAGAGAGAGAGAGAGAGAGAGAGAGAGAGAGAGAGAGAGAGAGAGAGGGGTATTTCCTGATCTAGTGGACAATTATCAACAACAACAGTGAAGCCTGTCAACAATTAAATGGCTGTCGGAGAAGTGAACATTACTTAGGGCTGGGAAGATGATGCAGAGAAGGGAGTTGATCTTGAACAGCTTCAGGAACAGTTCTCTCTTTTCTCCTGTCGAAACCGACTTTACACCAGAAGAAAACCAGTTGATCTTTCCTGCAGCTGTTCTTAGCTGCAACTTTTAATTGTTCAGTCAGAGAGAATTAATTTTTCAAAATGAGGGAAACAGCCACTCTCCATCTTGCAAACTGAAAGCAGCTTCGGAGAAAGACGACTTTAAAAAAAGACAATAAGAACCCAAAGAACTGTGGATGCTGTAAATCAGGAGTAAAAACAGAAGTCACTGGAAAAAACTCAGCAGGTCTGGCAGCGTCTGTGGAAAGGAAATGAAATGAAAACAAAAAAAGTTAACATTTCGGTGCGGTCATCCCTCCTTAGAATGGTTGTCAGACCAGAAACATCAACATTTTTTTGTCCCTCTCCGCAGGTGTTGCCAAACCTGCTATGCTCTTCCAGCAACTAAAAACAATATTCTCACCGACATAAAAAAAAATTGAAAGGATCATCTCAGCAACCCGTGAATAGAATGGAGACATGAACTGGTGCTCACTATCCTTTACTCAAAACCTGTTTGTACCTATCTGTTTGGTTTTTCCCAGACAGCACTCACTGTAAAGAAAAAGACATTTAAAAAAAACTTTGCAGCATCAAATTCTCGAATATTTAGTTAACGTTGTACATTTTGCATCATAGAAGAAGTGATTTGACTCCAGTTCTGAAGGAGGGTCACTGGTCCTGAAACATTCACTGATATTTTCTTAACAGAAGCTGCCAGACCTGCTGAGCTTTTCCAGCGACTTCTGTTTTCGTTTGTGATTTGACTCCATTTCTGGAGTATAGCTGTGAAGATAATCTCCTTTGTCCGTCCACTGTTTGGATCAAACACAGCACAGGGGCTTGCCCGTATTCTGCTCAGGAAATCAGAAGGCCTCTCTATTCTCGACAAAATAATAACTTTCAAACTTGAATACGAAGCGGCCACAAGAATGTGTGAAAACGTCAGGAATGCTCATTTGCAGAAGGTGTCAGAAAGGCAGCTATAATTCTAACTGGTCACTCCTACAAATTTTTACGTGCATTCATTGGGAGCTGCAAGTCAAATTCTGGCTGGCGTGAAAGGCACTGGTGAGAAAACAGGCGCTGCTTTTCAAGATAACAAGGTGTGGAGCTGGATGAACACAGCAGGCCAAGCAGCATCTTAGGAGCACAAAAGCTGACATTTCATCGGAAAAGGATGAAGGGTCTTTTAAAAGTTGCTTTTTAAAAACATTTATGATCAGTCAGTCACTTTCCAAATCCCTCTGCCATTTAAATTATCCCACACCGTGCACCGGGGTTCAACTGGTTCATACAAATGAAAATGCTCATTATATTACTGATCTGCTTATTTTGATGCCCCCCCCCGATAGAATAAAACAATTTCGCAGAAATGCGTGGGACTCAAGAGTCTATAGATTCCGAAGAAACAGGCTGGAGTTCCCCTCCTGGGGCCCATGGAGCAGGATGGGGGCCATTCATCCCTTCAAGACTGTTCCTACTTTTCAGTCTTCTCATTTTCAACCCTTTAATCAATCCCACTCCTGGGGCCAGCTGCATGAACCTTACCTGGGCACATTAAGATGGGCCAAGAGGTCAGTTAACAGGATTTCCCCCTGAGTCAGACTGGGAAATCCCAAAATAAGAGAGGTGGAGGCTGTAGGGTGCAGAGGTGGGAGCTGGCTCAAACAGAAGGTCTGACCCGTGCACCAAGTTATTTAAGAAACAAGTAGACAAAAAAAAAAACAGCACCCATCTACCTGCATAAAAACTCAGGACATATATATGAACATAAATATTTACACACCTTTGAGTATAGGACTGGAGATATCATGCCGAGGTTATACAGGATATTGGTGGGGCCTCCTGCTGTGTGCAGTTCTGTTCTCGGAATGATATTATTAAACTGGAGAGGGTTCAGAAAAGATTTACCAGGATGCTGCCAGGAATGGAGGGTTGGAGTTAGGAGGAGAGGCTGGATGAAGGCTTTTCCTCACTGGGCATGCGACTTTTCCATAGGATGGGCAATGTCAAGACTCGGGGGAATATTTTTCAAAAGGTGAGAGGATAAGGATTTTTAAAAGATACGAGGGCCAATTTGTTTTTTTAAAAAAAACACAGCTTGGTTCCTGTGTGCAATGTCCTTCCAGAGGAAACGTTGGATGCGGGCAAAGTTACAATGTTTACAAAGATAAGTACATGAATAAGAAATGTTTGGAGGGATATGGGCCAAGCATAGGCAGGTGGGATTACAAAGTGTGGGGCTGGATGAACACAGCAGGCCAAGCAGCGTCAGAGGAGCACAGAAGCTGACATTTCGGGCCTAGACCCTTCATCAGAAAAGGGGGAGGGGGCGAGAATTCTGAAATAAATAGGGAGAGAGGGGGAGGTGGATCAAGGATGGATAGAGGAGGAGAAAGGTGGAGAGGAGACAGACAAGTTAAAGGGGTGGGGATGGAGCCCATAGAGGCGAGTGTAGGTGGGGAGTTAGGGAGGAGATAGGTCAGTCTGGGGAGGATAGACAGGTCAAGGGGGCGGGATGAGGTTAGTAGGTAGGAAATGGAGGTGCGGCTTGAGAACCCTCTCCCCCTCCCCCTTTTCTGATGAAGGGTCTAGGCTTTTGTGCTCCTGTGATGCTGCTTGGCCTGCTGTGTTCATCCAGCTCCACACTTTGTTATCTCGGATTCTCCAGCATCTGCAGTTCCCATTATCTCTGGCAGGTGGGATTAGTTTAATTTAGTTTGGGATTATAGTCAGCACAGACTGGTTGGGCCAAAGGGTCTGTTTGCGAGCTGTATGACTGTCACGTTGCCATGTCCCTTTCTTCTTGGGCGATCGCTCGGTATGGTGGCTGGGGGGTTGGGGGGGGATGCAATTTCCACCGCGATTCACTGGACGTTGTGGTTACTGACAAGTCCAGTCTGCAGATTCGTCCATGACATGGCCCAGGCCAGGGCTCAAGAGTGAGGCAGACGTGACACATGGGAGGGTCTTGCACTCACTTGGACCCCTCACTTTCACCTCTGCATGTTTCCAACGCACTTCAACACTCTCCATGCCTTCTCCACTTTCACCAGATGTGGGCCTGGGTCCCCTCCATCCCCCGCGATGGGTGCAGACACTTGATCTGTTTAGGATGCTTCGAGGGCCTGTCCATCTTGTCCTGGGAGTCACTTGTTGCAACCGAATGTCTATAGAATTCTAAGGAACAGGCTGGGATTATCGTCCTAGCACCCAAGGGAACATAGAAAATAGGAGGAGGATGAGACCATTCATCCCTTTGAGCCTGATCCTGCTTTTAGAACATAGAACAATACAGCACAGAACAGGCCCTTCGGCCCTCGACGTTGCGCCGACCTGTGAACTAATCTAAGCCCCTCCCCTGACACAATCCCATCATTATCCATATGCTTATCCAAGGACTGTTGAAATGCCCCTAATGTGGCTGAGTTAACTACTTTGGCATGCGGGGCATTCCACGCCCATAGCACTCTCTGAGTAAAGAACCTGCCTCTGACATCTGTCTTAAATCTATCACCCCTCAATTTGTAGCTATGCCCCCTTGTACAAGCTGAAATCATCATCCTCGGAAAAAGACTCTCACTGTCCACAATATCTAATTTTCTGATCATCTTATATGTCTTTTTTAAATCCCCCCTTAGCCTCCTTTTCTCCAACGAGAACAGACCCAAGTCTCTCAGCCTTTCTTCATAGGGCCTGTGCTCCAGACCAGGCTGCATCCTGGTAAATCTCCTCTGCACCTTTTCCAATGCTTCAACATCCTTCCTGTCATGGGGCGACCAGAACTGCACGCAATATTCCAAATGAGGCTGCACTAGTATTTTGTACAGTTGGAGCATGACATCATGGCTCCGGAAGTCAATCCCTATAAATCCCGTGACTGTACAAAACGCTAGTCGAGTAGCCTGTATCTCAGTATTCTCCTCGACAACATTGTCGTTTTCCAGAGTGAATACTGTCAAAAAAATATTCAATTAGTGCTTCCCCTATCTCCTCTGACTCCACACACAACTTCCCACTACTGTCCTTGATTGGCCCTCATCTTACTCTCGTCATTCTTTTATCTTTTATCTTATTTATCTTCATGATGTACTTTATGAACAACACCACACATCCCCACATCACTTTAAACCTTTGGAACCTTAACAAGTTGTAGATATCTCCAATTAGCTCACTTCTTCGCTTGAAGCAGAGCAAGGACTAAGTCCTGCACGGTGAAAATGTTAGAAACAACAATGAGCACTGTCCTGCCGAGCCTTACCTAACTTCGTTACGGACCAAACTACCAGCACCCAGTTCAAAGTTGCACAATTGCTCAAGCTTTGCATTTCAGAGAGTGACTATTGTAAACATGGAAGCTAGGAGCAGGGAGGAGGCCAAATGGCTCTTTGAGCCTGCTCCACCATTCTTCATGATCATGACTGATCATCCAACTCAACAGCCTAATCCTGCTTTCTCTCCATAACACTTGATCCCATTCACCCCAAGTGTTATATCTAGCCATATCTTGAATACGTTCAATGTTTTGACATGAACTGCTTGCTTTGGTAATGATTTCCACGGACTCACCATTCTTTGGGTGAAGAAATACCTCCGAAATCGTCTATCCTGAATCCTCATACTGTGACCCCTGGTTCTGGACACACCCACCACTGGGAACTGCATCTATCCTGTCCAGTCCTGTTCGAATTTTATAAGTCACCTCATTCATTTGAATTCCAGCGAGAACAATCCTAACCGAGTCAATCTCTGATCATACATCAGACCTGCCATTCCCGGGAAACAGGCTGATAAACATGCGCTGCACTGATAAACTATGAGAGCAACAGCATCCTTCCGCAGAAAAGGAGCACAAAACTGCACACACTATTTTAGGTGCGGCTTCACCAAGGCGCTGCGTAACTGCAACACCACATTCCGGCTTCTGTACTCGAAACCTCTCGGAACGAAGGCCAACAGACCATTTCAGAGATGGGAGGAACTGCCAATGCTGGAGAATCTGAGATAACAAGGTGTGGAGCCGGATGAACACAGCTGGCCGAGCGGTATCAGAGGAGCAGGAAAGATGACGTTTCGGGTTTGGGCCCTTTTTCAGAAATGGGGGAGGGGAAGGGGATTCTGAAATAAATAAAGAGAGAAGGGGAGGTGGATAGAAGATGGATAGAGGAGAAGATAGGTGGAGACAGATCAAAGAGGCGGCGCTGGAGCCAGTAAAGGTGAGTGTTGTTGGGGAGTTATGATGGAGGTTCGTCAGTCAAGGGAAGACAGACAGGTCAAGGAGGAGGGGATGATGCTGGTAGGTAGGAGGTGGGGTGGAGATTAGGGTGAGAGTTCGGGTTAGGGTTACACCCTAACCCCACCCCACCTCCTACCCACCAGCGTCAGCCCTGCCTCCTTGACCTGTCTGTCTTCCCTTGACTGGTCAACCCCCTTCCTAACATTTGTCTTTACCAGTCTCTTTCTCTTCACGTATCTATAGAAACTCTGTGTCAGTCTTTATGTTCCCTGTATGCTTACTTTACTGCATTTACCCCTTCTTAATCAATCCCTTGGTCCTTCTTTGCTAAATTCTACTATGCTGCCAATCCTCAAATGTTGTTTCCATGGATCAGATACTATCGCTAATTGCCTTTGTTAAGTCATGGATTGGTCCTCTTACCCATTTTGCTTTCATGCCAGACAGGAATAAACAGTTGTTGTAGTCCGCCCACGTGCTCCTTAAATGTTTGCCATTGCCTATCCACTGTCATCCCTTTAAGCAACTCTTTGTGATCTATCAAGGCTAATTTCATGCCTCATATCTTCAGCTTTCATTATTAAGATGCAGCACCCTGGTCTCCAAATCTTTTCTGACTTATCATTCCAATCCCCTTAGCCTCGAGTGTTATATCCAACTCCTTGTGGAGCCAGCTGCACCAACTTCAACTGGGGAAAATTAGGTGACCCAAGGGGCCTGAAGCGAGGCCTAGCAACGAGATGTCCTCCCAGAGAGGGCTACCTCACAGGGCAGCATGGTTGCTCAGCACTGCTGCCTCATAGCGCCAGGGACCCGGGTTTGATTCCAGCCTCGGATAACTGTCCGTGTGGAGTTTGCACATTCTCCCCGTGTCTGTGCGGGTTTCCTCCGGGTGCTCCAGTTTCCTCCCACAATCCCAAGACATGCATGCTAGGTGAATTGGCTGTGCTAAATTGCCACATAGTGCCCAGGGATGTCCAGGTAGGTGGGTTAGACATGAGGGAAAATGCTGGGGTAGGGGAAGGATCTGGGTGCAATACTCTTTGGAGGGGTGGTGTGGACTTGTTGGGCCGAATGGCTTGTTGCTTCAGCATTGTAGGGAGTTATAGGATGGTCCAGCAAGCGGAGATGGATTAGACTGACCAGTACCTCAATGCTGGGCACACTGGCTTGAGACAAGATGCTGCAGTCTGACCGTCTTCCTGGCCACCAGATTCGGAGGAGTATAGTGAAGGAATTGGATGGTTATACCATTCTGGTGATTTTGAGCTGCTCAGTTTAAAATCTCTAAGCTTAAGTAGGTGGGGTGGGCCATGGAGGGCTGAGACAAGAAGTGTCTTCACCCAGACAGTGGTGAGCTGACCAAATTCTTTGCCATGGGAAGCAGTTTAGAGTAAAATATCGAATACCTTCAAGAAGGTGTTAGATATATTTCTCAGGGCAAAAGAGATTAAAGTGTATAGCAACAAAGTGGGAACAAGATACTGAGTTGGATGGTCAGCCATGATCGTATTGAATGACAGAGCAGGCTCAAAAAAAGGCAAAAGGCCTAATCCTGTTCCTATTTACCAGATTGTATTTTCTTATATCAGGTAAAAGTCATGGTTGGATAGCATAGCTGGCTGTGTAGCCCTGGTGTTCACCAGTGTCAAGTGTACACGGGTCAGTGTAACTTTGAGACATGTTCATGAAATCAGTGTTGTAGCATATGGCTTTTGGTGAAAACGTCTCATACTCCATCTTACCCCAGAATCACTTGAAGCATGACACGCTTTGGGAAGCAGAGGCTACTCAACACTGTTCTGCAATCTAATTTTTTTGTGCATAATAGTTAGCTGTAGGACACATCTGTTAGATTCTTCAGCATCACAACATCGACACCCAGTCTCTTATGTCAGGAGGGGTACTATAAGCATTGCTGTATCAGGGCCAACATCCTATTGGAGGCAACTGTCACATTATTCCAGAGTCAGTGAAATAGAAAATCCTCGTCAGTCAGTCACTGTATCATTTGCAATAATTTGGATACAACCTGTAACTCCATCAGCCTTACTTACACAATATACCAGGCAAAGGGATATCAAAAGGAAAATGAATGGCACCACCAGAGCAAGAATTAGACTAGTTTGCAGACTGGGCGCTGGCTCACATCCTTTGCCTGAAATTGATAACAGAAATATGAAAACACAAATTGCAGTTCGAAGCAGCATAATAGGCGTCAAACTCATCAGAATGCTTGGAGAACAGTTATGATGTTACATATGCTTTTTGACACAGATACACTCAGTGATCTTGTTTAGTGTTTGAGGCAACACTGGCCTAGTGGCATTGTCATTGGGCTGGCAATCCGGAGGTTCCAGGTAATGTTCTGGGTTCGAACCACACCACAGCAGATAGTGGAATTTGTATTCAACAAATGCATTTTGGAATTTTAAAGAAAGCCTAATGACCATAAAACCATTGTTGATGGTCACAAAGAAAAAACCCAGAAATCCGATTCACTAGTGTCATTTAGGGAAGTAAATCAGTTATCCTTCCGTGGTCTGGCACGCGTGACTCCAGACCCACAGCAATATGGTTAACTCTTACCAGCGCTCTGCATTCTCCTAGGAAGCCAGTCAGACAACAAGCAACTGTGATCTCACCAGCAATGGGTATTGTCCATGAATGAATTTAAAAATACTAAGTGAAATCTCATTTGGAAAACTGATGCTGGAGACTCAGGCAGGAAGACTGCCTTCTGCACCATAACAATTCTGGAGAATTTTTGTGAAAGAGGATGCTGGTTAAGCTTAAGAGAAAGACGGTGAAGAAGGTTTACACTTTATGTCAATAAGCAAATCAGACAAGAAGGGATGGGGATGAGGTCCTCGTGCCATGTTAATGCTGGAATACACTGGTGAGATCAAATTGTCTGTGTTTACACTGTCTAGTCTGCATAATCCCAGATAATAGCTTGAAGGCTGTCACACAAGTACAGCAGAAGTTCATAATAAATTTATTTGGCATGGGAGTTTTTGACACACAGATTCACTGCAGTCTGAGATGGGAGCCACTGCATCAACCGAGCAAACAGCAGACAAATATTTGAAAAAGAGGAACTTGCAGAGTGAGGGGATTGGATTAAGATAAAAAGGCAATTTATTATCTAAATGGAGAGAAACTTTAAAACGCTTCAGTGCGGAGAGATCTGCATGTAGCAGAAAACTAATATACCTGGTACAGCAAGTAAAAGGGAAGACAAATGCAATTTTGGAATTTATTGCTGATGGGGTGGAGTACCAAAGTAAGGAAGTGTGGCTGCAATCGTACAAGGCATTAGTGAGACTGCACCTGGAATTGAGATTACAAAGTGTGGAGCTGGATGAACACAGCAGGCCAAGCAGCATCTCAGCAGCACAAAAGCTGACGTTTCGGGCCTAGACCCTTCATCAGAAACGTCAGCTTTTGTGCTCCCGAGATGCTTCTTGGCCTGCTGTGTTCATCCAGCTCCACACTTTGTTATCTTGGATTCTCCAGCATCTGCAGTTCCCATTATCACCTGGAATTGAGTACAGTTTTGGTTCTTTTACATGAAGAGGGATGTAATTGCATTGGAAGCAGTTCAGAAGAGTTCACTAGATTAATTCCAAAGATATAAGGCTTGGCTTTTGAAGAGAGATTGAGCAGTTTAGGCTTACGCCTGCCAGGAGTATGGAAGAATGAGAGGAGAAATAATTGTGAGGTACATAAGATGTAGAGGGTTGACAACTCTATGTGAAGCTGATGTCTCCACTTGTGGGGCAAATGTAGAATGAGAGGTCGTAGTTTTAGGATAAAGGGGTGGCAGATTTAAAAGAGAAGAGGGGGAATTACTTCACTCAAAAAAAAGGGTTGTGAATCTCTGGAACTCACTACCACAGAGACTGTTGGATATTGGGACACTGAGTAAGTTGAAGAGACAGGCAATTTTTAATTATTATGGGTTGAGGGGTCACGGGGAGCAGAGTGGAGGAGTTGAAATGAAATCAGTCACGATCGTATTGAATTGGAAAGTAGGGTTGAGGGGCTGAATGGCCTACTCCCGCTCCTATTTCTTATGCTGTAGAACTGATACAGTAAGGAGATGGCACAGAAACACAATGGGCTGAGTGGCCTGATTTTACGCTGTTAAGCTTCAATAAATTGATGGTTTTGATTAAAGACGTGACAGTTCGGGGTGCAAGCCTTCTGGTCATACTATTTCTGACAGGATGTCATGCTCAGAATTGATTTGTTGGCTATAAATTCCACCATCAAGACTCACCAGAACGTACGAGTGTTTCTTTTATCAGGATTCCCGGCAGACACACAATGAGTACGTCACCGTATAGATCGAATGCACTCAGAAAAAGGCTGAAAACTGGAGGCAAAATTAAAAAAAAAGAATATTTAACACCCCGTAATATCAACGTCAAGAAAAGCGCAGAGAAGATTTCCTTGCTCAAGCAGCTTCACATGTCTGTGCGCCTCACTACGCAGGTTTCCCTCAGACATTCCAATAAAGACCCAGAAGCAAGACCCCTTGCCCTACTATCTTCCTCTCCTGAGGTTGCCTATGAAATAGTCCAAGCGTTGGCAGTCTCTCAGCTAATACGACACAACTTGGATTCAGCAGATAAGCCAGGCAGGTATCTGGTGTAGTAGAGAGGGAACGTTACACTGTCAGAAGTACCATGTTTTGGTTGAGATTGCAAACAAACAATGTCCCTGACTCCCTTTCAGACATATGTAAAAAGATCCTATCGTATTGTCTTAAAAACAGATTTCCTAGCAACCAGGCCAACTTTTAAGCTCTAATAAAAACTGAAAGAACTGTGGATGCTGTGGATCAGGAACAAAAAAACAGAAGTTGCTGGAAAAGCTCAGCAGGTCTGGCAGTGTGCGTGACAGGAAAAAATAGAGAGTTGACGTTTCAGGTCCGGTGACCCTTCCTCATAAGTTTTGAGGAAGTGTACACGGACCTGAAACGTTAAGTCTGATTTTTTTTCTTTCACAGATGCTGGCAGACCCGCTGAACTTTTCCAGCAACTCCTGTTTTTGTCCATCAGTTACACTGTATCCTACAACGTCAAAGAGAATTACTTTGTCAGGTATCTCCTGGATACATACGTGGGATCTTGCTGTGCTCTGTTTAGTGCCTGTGTTTCTTGTAATGGGTATTAAGGTAATTTATTGGACAGCAACTGCCCGAGGCTGTGAAAACGCAAGTTTGTCTGCACATGCGCTGAATTTTCAATCTGTCTTCCATACCATTCCATTCCATCATCATTAATACACTTCCAGCTTTCACAAATTAAGCTCTAGTACACAAAAATTCACTCCAATTACAATAATGAAACAATTTTTTGCTGTTTAAAAGCCAGATCTGTAAACCCAACTTTTGCTCAGTCACTTGGATAGTTTAAAAAAAAGTAATTATGTCCCTGAATCAAATAGTCTTCTTGAAGTCAATCTAAAGTCAAACTTAACTGTCCATGTGTTTTCCTCTCTATTACATTGGTTGCATTATATACAATTTCTGGGCATCTAGTCTTGTATCCAATCTATGTTTGATGCCATGTAGCTGTAGTTGTATTGGTCCTTTCCACTTACAGTGACTCTTAAAAATGTTTACAATCATTGTTGGATCAATTTCAATATAGGAGGAGGCATCGAACCGGTGTTTCGGATCTCCAGCATAAAATAACCAAAAGAAAAAGCCAGGATGAAATGAGCTACAGGAGCTGTCCTGGAATATCTGAGATGATGGGAACTGCAGATGCTGGAGATTCCAAGATAATAAAATGTGAGGCTGGACGAACACAGCAGGCCAAGCAGCATCTCAGGAGCACAAAAGCTGACGTTTCGGGCCTAGACCCTTCATCAGAGAGGGGGATGGGGGGAGGGAACTGGAATAAATAGGGAGAGAGGGGGAGGCGGACCGAAGATGGAGAGTAAAGAAGATAGGTGGAGAGAGTGTAGGTGGGGAGGTAGGGAGGGGATAGGTCAGTCCAGGGAAGACGGACAGGTCAAGGAGGTGGGATGAGGTTAGTAGGTAGCGGGGGGTGCGGCTTGGGGTGGGAGGAAGGGATGGGTGAGAGGAAGAACCGGTTAGGGAGGCAGAGACAGGTTGGACTGGTTTTGGGATGCAATGGGTGGGGGGGGAAGAGCTGGGCTGGTTGTGGAATATCTGAGTTTATTTTTAAGAATAAGGGTCTGCCAAAGAAACCTGGGGACAATGCGGCACTTTAGAGATATTTTCTTGTCTCTGAAGTACACGTGTGGACTTCTACCACATCCCGGGTTTTAGCAGAACAAGACCAAATTTGAAAGGCATCATTGACGATGATAACTCACAAAATTTTTCAACTCCCTCCTCTCCTTCCTTTATACACTGCTGCTCAACCACTTCCACAAACTTAACATGAGGGTTTTGATTGCATGGTCGTAACATGTCTGAATGTACATTTAGACTTGGAAATCTTACCCATCCAGTTCAGGGTGCAAGCCTTCTTAAAAAGCCAACAATCTGAACTTCCTGTTGCCTGCCACTTCAACAAACCACCTTGCTCCCTGGCCAACATCTGTCTAGCTGCAGCACTCCAATGAAACTCAGTGCAAGACAGAAGAATGGTATCTGATTTTCTGCTTGGGAACTCTACAGCCTTCTGGACTCAATATCGAGTTCAAAAATTTTAGGGCATAAGACAACTTCTCTCATATCCTTACCCAATCCTCACACACTAGGCCTTGCATTCACATGATCTGCTGTTGCACACAGCCAATAGTGAGCCCCTGTCGTCCCCATTAACAGCCATGCATTACCCTAGGCTGACCATTACCCATCCTTTGGGCGTGTCTCTCGTTCTTTGGGCTCTATCCCTCACCTATTATTTACCCCTTACCCCCCTCCCCCGACGCTATCTTCTGCACAAGGGGATAAAAAAGAATATGTTTTCCCAGCTACCATCAATTTTGAAGAAGGGCCATTGGATCCCAAAATGTTAACTCTGATTTCTCTTGACAGACCTGCTGAGTTGTTCTGGTTATTTCTGCTCCATATTGCAGTTGGAATTAGAAACAGAGTCAGAAACACCACTGTGATCACAGTGATTACAGCAAATCCTATGAAAAGAACAGAGTAAATAAAATTATACATTCACCTATTCAAGAAAAACAAAGTTATGAAGTTCAAAGTGCCATTCGAAACGAGAATAATATGTAGCATACACATGACTATCATTTCTGTAGTTACAATACCGTAACAAAACCAATGCAATGTTACTATTTATCAGTAAAAATTTTGAAGTCATACTAGACTTGAAACATTAACTGTTTTATTTTCCACAGTTGCTGAGTTTCTCCAATATTTGTGTTTTATATCACGATTCATGATGGTTTTTGTAGCTTCATTTGGGAGTCAGTCAATGGACAATAAAATACGACCTTCACTGATCAGATGACTGGACAATATTGAGAAATGAGCTGTATTGCAAGCCATTCCTGATTTCAGATCATACAGAATGTCTTCATATCCTTCCTCAGAACTCATGGCAGCTGGGAAAAGGTAGTATGTATACTGATGATGTGGGAATGAGAGGGGTTGGTGGGAGAAAGGAGAGTGTAGAGAGGTGGAGATGGAACTGAAAGAGGTTAAAAAACAGTAGAAGACAAAGGGATTGTTGACAGTAAGCCAAGGAAAATGAAAAAGCTCAATAGGTGATATTTGGACAAATAAGGGTGGGCTGGTTTGCTGAAAGCAGCCCATGTCAGTGACAGGTCCCAAGGTATGGCGGTCAGTAAAAGACATGGAAGGTCATGTTCAGGCTTTAAAATGATTTAACTCAATATTGAGTCCTGAAGGCTGTAAGGTCCCCAGACAAAATAAAAAGTTGTTCCTTCTGCTTCCACCAAGCCTTACTGGAGCAATGCGGCAGGCTGGAGTCAGAAATATGATTGTCGGAAACCTAGTGGCATGTTGAAGTGCCAAGCAACTGGAAGCTCAGGTTATTTTTAAACTAACAGAACGTAGGTGTTCCACAAAGCAGTCTATGTTCCATCTCCCTAATGTAGAGGCGACCACATTATATGAACAACAAATACAGTCACTGTATACATGTTATTTTAAACTTCTAAATACATGTAAAACTGGCTTTGCAGAAAATACAGCAGAATTTTGACACTGCTTATTGTAGTTTCAATCCAGTTGTAATACAAAAGGCATTTTCTAATCATGAACAAACTAACTGCATTCCCATGAAGGCTATAAATGTACCTCAAAATGAACATGTTTACCTTAGCAGAGTGTTCAAAAACCAGGGGTCATAGATCGAAGCTAAGTGGCAGAAGGTTTAGAGGGGATGCAAGGGAAACTTTTTTGTTTTAAGGACATAGGATGGTGGGTGTCTGGAATTCACTGCTTGAGATGATGGTGGAGGCAGAGATCCTAAATACATTTTAGGAACATACCTGGATGGGCTACTTAAGTGCTATAGACTGTAAAGTTATGAGGTCTTGCGCAGGAGGATGGGATTCAAAAGAGCACCTGGGTTTCTCTGGATTTGCATGGACAGGGTGACCAAAAGGCCCCTTCTGTGCTGTATCATTTCCATTCTATTTTGTACAGTGGTGCAGAGGAACCTGATCCCAAAATTTCACACCTAAAAAGGGAAGAATTATACACACTCAGCTGCACATACCATTCCTTAAAGTCAAACTGGAAGCAGATACTGAAAAGGCAAAACATCACTCGTAACAGTCCTAAATGGGATTGTGACTTTTCTTTAAAAAAAAGGAACCTTGATCAATTAACTTGTTAAAACTAAATTAAACTGGAATTCTTCCATCAAGTGTTGTGATTCTTTAGAACTCCAGAACATCAGACTCAATATTAAAACTCTCTCTCTCACTACGAATTCCAAACCTGCTGAGTTTCTCCAGCTTTTTCTGTTTTCTTTTGCTTCCAAGGAGCACATACATTACCTTCGATATACATCCAAAACACAAATGCAGCCAAAAGAAGGAGAAATGAAAGCTTCAGGAGGAGCTGCAAGAATTTTTCTACGCATTCAGGTAACTTCAACCCTACATTTGTGCCTGTTTTCCCATCATTACGTTCGCCTCTCTCATCTGTCGAGTAAATCAGAATTTAATCTCAATTTCAAAATGCTTCTCAGGATCTATTTTATTAAATTCAAGCTAGCAACAAAAATTGTCAAGGCAGTAAAATTCTCTTACATGGTATTTTGGCTTGCTGTACACACAAAGTAATCTTGTGGATTAAAGAAACAACAGCAAGATTAATCAGCGTAGCGATGGACAATCCCAAGGTGCAGTAATGCCACTGTGAAAGACCTGAAATGGAAAATATTATTTTAAAATTATGCTCTTTTCAAACTAGGTTAAAAATTCAGATTCCCCTTGCCACCTGGATGTGGTTCTCAAATCTACTGCGATGGAAAAAGAACACTTCCAAACAGGCACGACTAAATCTTTCAAGTAACCTTGCATTCAACCTTTACCAAAGTGAGACACCACATACTGAGAGCAGAAGTAATGTATGGGAAGGCTGTCCCCTACTCACTGGCTCCCTGACGGAGGTCCCAAGAGATCCCGTTAAAGCTTCATTAGCCAGAGGCAAGAGAAAGAGGCCAGCCTCAAAAGAACAAATGGATAAAGGTAGAGCTGACAGAAGCATGGTCCATCAAACCTGGATTCAACGCTGCGCGAAAAATTCAGTGACCTCCTGAGACCAGGAAAGGTGAATTATCGATTCTCAATCCCTTACAGTCAGACTTTCTCAGCACTCTCCTGCACAGCGCTCCTCAGAGCAGCTCACCTTGAAACGCCAATGATTCGTATGTCTTGCTCTCTCTCCTCATCTTCTCACATCCAAATCTGAGCAGCTCTCCCACTCCCTTTTACCTCTCTGTCATTTCAAACCCATTCTTCAAAACAATACCCCCACCACCCCAACAAATGTTGGGATTATTCCTTTTCCACACGTGACTTGTTTTTTTTTTGAGATTCAAAAGAATTGTTTTCTCTTCTCGCAGAGGTAAAGGCACAGCACCAGGTAGAGACAGCCAACCAGGACGCGTGGTCCTCAAAACGTCCTTCGCACATTTTCTGCCGCTGAGCAGATTTTTCAGGAAGCAGAGGCTATGTGCCTATTTGTGCAGTTTCCCAGGGAATTCATAACTCCAGTTTAGTGGGAATGCTGGTGAGTCTCCAAACAAAGATGTTACCTAAGTCCTGAAGAAGGGTAATACCCAAAATGGTGACTGCTCCTTTCCCCCAGATGCTGCCCAACCTGCTGCCTTCTTCCAGCCTCCTCGGATTCCAACATCTTCAGTTTTTTTTCTATCTCTAAAGATGTTATCGAAATGGTGAGAGAATTGAAGAGTTCTGAGATGCAGCGGCATCTGGGTGCTCTCATGCATGAATTGCCAAAAAGGTTAAATATGCAAGTACTTCCAGTATTTCAGAAAGCTGATGGACCTGACCGTTTATTACAATGGAAATTGAATACAAAAATGAGGAGTTAATGATTTGATTAGAAAAGACATTTGAGAGATTACATTTGGAGTACAATGCACAGACTGGATCTCCTAATTTAAAAACAGGATCTAAATATATTGAAAAGTGATTCAGGTAAGGTTTACAAGACAGATAATCAGAAATGGATGGACTGTCTTAGGAGGAAAGCTAGGCTTGTATCTACTGGGTTTAAGAAGAAGCAAGAGGTGACTCAATGACTTGTCTATAGAAAAGATGTTTCCTTTTGCAAAAGAAAGGAGAACCTAATGGTTAGGTGGATTCGCTATGTTAAACTGCCCTGCAGTATGTGGGCGAGGTGGGTTAACTCGGGTAAATGTGGGCTTATGAGGGTAGGCTGGGATGCTCTTCGGAGGGTCACTGCAGACTCGATGGGCTAAATACCCTCAATCTGCCCCCTAGGGATTCTAACCTGAAGTTACTTGAGAATAATGTAAGGGGTTGTTCTTTAAGGCAGAGATACACCTAAACATTCGAATTGGAACTGAAGGCCATTCAGCCCTCCAGACCTGCTCTTCCATTCAATAAAGTTAATGGCTGATCTGTCTGTCTTCCAAATTCCATATTACCATCTCTCCCCAACATTTGATTCTCTTGCCTATTAAGAATCTAAATCTAATTTTAAAAAAATTCAATGACACTGCTTCATTGCCTTCTGAGTCAGAGAGTTCCAAAGCCACCTAAACCTCTAAACATGAAAACATTTTAAAAATACTGCTGCCTAGATCAGGAGTCACCATTTTTTCCCGGGCGCACCTCAAAATCATTCAGGAACTCAATAAATTCAAATCAAACCTCTCCCGTCATTCCAGGCTCAAGTGAACACAAGCTCAGCTTTCCAGATCCATGCTCCAACAGCTTGATCACTGCCACAAGAGATGGTGTCACATAGAATTAGATATTACTCTTGGGCAGCACGGTGGTTCAGTGATTAGCACCGCCGCCACACAGCACCAGGGAGCGGG